>NC_074717.1:18347733-18465233 GCF_947242115.1 Biomphalaria glabrata
CAATCCTAAACCAATCAAACGTAAGTAGATGGTTCGTGTCTTGTGAGTTGTTCATTCACAGTCTTAATATATCTATGTTGTTGTTACCTAGGTTACTGTTTGCTATATATGGTGTTGTTATCTAGGTTACTGTTTGCTATATATGGTGTTGTTATCTAGGTTACTGTTTGCTATATATGGTGTTGTTATCTAGGTTACTGTTTGCTATATATGGTGTGTTACCTAGGTTACTGTTTGCTATATATGGTGTTGTTATCTAGGTTACTGTTTGCTATATATGGTGTTGTTATCTAGGTTACTGTTTGCTATATATGGTGTTGTTACCTAGGTTACTGTTTGCTATATATGGTGTTGTTATCTAGGTTACTGTTTGCTATATATGGTGTTGTTACCTAGGT
The DNA here is from genome assembly GCF_947242115.1 of Biomphalaria glabrata. NCBI lineage: Eukaryota > Metazoa > Mollusca > Gastropoda > Planorbidae > Biomphalaria > Biomphalaria glabrata. The sequence continues at coordinate 18,348,132 of NC_074717.1, forward strand.
TACTGTTTGCTATATATGGTGTTGTTATCTAGGTTACTGTTTGCTATATATGGTGTTGTTACCTAGGTTACTGTTTGCTATATATGGTGTTGTTACCTAGGTTACTGTTTGCTATATATGGTGTTGTTATCTAGGTTACTGTTTGCTATATATGGTGTTGTTACCTAGGTTACTGTTTGCTATATATGGTGTTGTTATCTAGGTTACTGTTTGCTATATATGGTGTTGTTATCTAGGTTACTGTTTGCTATATATGGTGTTGTTATCTAGGTTACTGTTTGCTATATATGGTGTTGTTATCTAGGTTACTGTTTGCTATATATGGTGTTGTTACCTAGGTTACTGTTTGCTATATATGGTGTTGTTACCTAGGTTACTGTTTGCTATATATGGTGTTGTTATCTAGGTTACTGTTTGCTATATATTGTGTTGTCTTGTCTGGTGATGTCTATGTTCTAGCTAGTTCTAGATTTATATTGATGTGTGGTGTTGACACTTGTCTGTTGCGCTGATAGTTATGTGCTGTTGTTGACATTTAGTTATGGTGCTGGTAGTTGTCTGTGCTGTTGTAGGTTGTTAATCTTGTTTTGGATCAGTTCTATTCTATAGTTTCATTCTATGTAGTGGGAGACGTCCTCTTTCCAATCGTTTCCACTATTGTGAGGATTACTCTCTCTCTGTTTCTCTCTCTCTCTCTCTGTTTCTCTCTCTCTCTCTCTGTTTCTCTCTCTCTCTCTCTCTCTCTCTGTTTCTCTCTCTCTCTCTGTCCCTTTCTGCTCTTTCTTATGCCTCTCTTATTTTCACCTGTTTTTTGTTTGTTAATTCCCATAGTCTCATTCACTCTTTTTGTCACTATTATTATTTTATAAAATGTGTGCCACTCTTTCTACTCTCTTTAGTAACACTTTGTTCTCTTTCTCTCTTTAGTAACACGTTGTTCTCTTTCTCTCTTTAGTAACACTTTGTTCTCTTTCTCTCTTTAGTAACACGTTGTTCTCTTTCTCTCTTTAGTAACACTTTGTTATCTTTCTCTCTTTAGCAACATTTTGTTCTCTTTCTCTCTTTAGTAACACTTTGTTCTCTGTCTCTCTTTAGTAACACTTTGTTCTCTGTCTCTCTTTAGTAACACTTTGTTCTCTTTCTCTCTTTAGTAACACTTTGTTCTCTTTCTCTCTTTAGTAACACTTTGTTCTCTTTCTCTCTTTAGTAACACTTTGTTCTCTTTCTCTCTTTAGTAACACTTTGTTCTCGTTCTCTCTTTCTAATTTTTCTTTCTCAAAGCTTATTCTGTACCATCTCAGCATAACTTGTTTTATTTCAAATATTTGGCTTCATCTTCATATTAATATCTTACTGGTTTTAGTTCTCTCCCTTACGACTCGAACTTGACTCATTACGATGTTGACATTGGCCTCACTGGAGTCCTGTTCTTTATGAGTCTTAAGTGTCCGGTTTCTGGAACAATCCCATGTCGATCTGGCCTTAAATAAATGTTCTATCTAGTTGACTGAATGGGCTTTATGTCACAGGCGATCTGGCCTTAGACAAATGTTCTATCTAGTTGACTGAATGGGCTTTATGTCACAGGCGATCTGGCCTTAGACAAATGTTCTATCTAGTTGACTGAATGGGCTTTATGTCACAGGCGATCTGGCCTTAGACAAATGTTCTATCTAGTTGACTGAATGGGCTTTATGTCACAGGCGATCTGGCCTTAGACAAATGTTCCATCTAGTTGACTGAATGGGCTTTATGTCACAGGCGATCTGGCCTTAGACAAATGTTCTATCTAGTTGAATGAATGGGCTTTATGTCACAGGCGATCTGGCCTTAGACAAATGTTCTATCTAGTTGACTGAATGGGCTTTATGTCACAGGCGATCTGGCCTTAGACAAATGTTCTATCTAGTTGACTGAATGGGCTTTATGTCACAGGCGATCTGGCCTTAGACAAATGTTCTATCTAGTTAACTGAATGGGCTTTATGTCACAGGCGATCTGGCCTTAGACAAATGTTCTATCTAGTTGACTGAATGGGCTTTATGTCACAGGCGATCTGGCCTTAGACAAATGTTCTATCTAGTTGACTGAATGGGCTTTATGTCACAGGCGATCTGGCCTTAGACAAATGTTCTATCTAGTTGACTGAATGGGCTTTATGTCACAGGCGATCTGGCCTTAGACAAATGTTCTATCTAGTTGACTGAATGGGCTTTATGTCACAGGCGATCTGGCCTTAGACAAATGTTCTATCTAGTTGATTGAATGGGCTTTATGTCACAGGCGATCTGGCCTTAGACAAATGTTCTATCTAGTTGACTGAATGGGCTTTATGTCACAGGGCGATCTTATCAAAACAATAAACTTCCTTTTGAAAGTGATATAGTTGTGTGTATGTGTGTGTGTGTGTGTACCTGTTAACATACCGGTAAGACAATTGAGGCAACCAAATAAAGACTACTTTAATGGCCGTGTCACTAACAGATTGTGCACATAGGAGATTGGGAATGTTCAGACCTTGTGATCCCTCAAAGTGCTTAAAGTTACTCAATATTAGTAAGAACATAATGCCGTATTTTGGGCCACATGACACCCCCGTTGACCGTTGGACAGGTGCCCCATGGACAACACATTTTAGGCTTTGTATGGGCATTTTAAAAGCCAACTCCATCTTTAAAAAAATCTCTTTGCTGTGAATACATATGTGTTATTGAATGACCACATGTAGATCTACTTATAACGCTGGATTAACACACTGACTTGCCAACACTGGGGTCACATGAGTCACCACCGCCAGGTCTGGGCGACTAATGATTTACTGATGCTGATAGTCTAAAAGTAAGTCACTAGACTGTAGACCTGACTGAGTGACATATGGTACTCTCTAACCAACGTCCACGCTGACTTTCAAGCAACAGAATAATAATCAACCGGATATTATAATGGCTGACCTAACAACTGGTCATGTGTTTTACTAATCTAATCAATTCACACCCCCCCCTCCCCGATGTTGGTAATTCCAAAAAAATGTACGTGAACATACTAGATCTACAAGGGAGTGAATTGAAAATAGAAATCCGAAGAGAGGGGAGCACACTGCGATAGGTTTAGGGGCGAGTCTTCGTTTACGTGAGGACCAGTGGGCCCTGGTTCAAGAATCTCATGACGGGCCTGGGGGGTGGGGCGCAACACGCAGCCTATGTTTCCAATTCTATGTGATGTTCATGGAAAATGGGGAGAGGGCGCCAATAATGTACCTTGCCCCGGGCGCACGTTTTGCTCACTACGCGTCTGGGCGGGTCCATTTCCCGTAGAGTGTGACAATAATTAATCGAATCATTGTGTTATCTGTAAATTTATTAAAAAAACGGATATAATGGAGGTAGTTCCATGTACACGTGTGAAATCTTGGCTTCAATGCAGTCACGACTTCTTATAGGAAGTCCATCATTTTCATTAGTTCCCCTTTCAGATCTGGTTAAGGTTATCTGTTTTTTTTTTTTTTTTGGCTTACGGTTGACGAGTAAGGTGTCATGTAGCCAGCACAGCGACCAACCGCCATTAATTTCGCCCTAAAAATCCCAAAATTTGAAAATCCCACTCTTCACCGAGATTGAAACCTATGACTCAAAGGCCAAGCGCTTAAACCACTCCATTACCTCGCTCCTAGACAGTGGACCTAGTTCAATTCTGGTAGTCAAAGCACGTTCAGTTTGGTTTTGTCATGGGCTCTTATATGGGCCCAATCATGGTCATGGCAAGAGTGTAATGTATACCCCCCCCCTCTTTTTTTTTTTTTACACCTTGGTTATGATACACCTGGTTGCCACTGGGCTGGATATTGAAGTGTGTGGGGTGGGCATGGCATGTGGCCATGTTCAAACTCTACTGGTATGACGTGTGACCAGAGGGCAGTAAGCGATTTTGATTCTACTTTTTAACCTACATCCAAAATGATACTATTTAAATCTCTTGTAAAATAGGGGGATAAAAGGCGGGATGGTTTGGGGGGGGGGGGCATGATATTTAATTAAATACCTGATCAAGTAGGCCTAATGTATAATATAATGTAGTAATGTATTTAAAATATAAACATAACATAACTTGTTTAAGCTAACAGTCACTCTAGTAGATGTCTAGATATTCTCTGAGTATCGCATGTTTTGTATTGACTGAAATGCGTTTTTAATAACATACGTTCAGATGTGTAAAGTGTGTAGAATGCGTGCTCGTCTGTGCGTGTGTGCGCGTCACAGATCGTAATTGAAGATAAACAGACGCCGGCCCCTTGCCTAGATAATTCTGCCCAGATAAAGAGACGGTTTTTGTGTGCGCCGGTTGGTCCCACAAGCTGATAAGATGAGGCGATAAGATACCGGGGCGGCTTACTGATAGGGGCCGGAGATAAGATCGGGCAAGGGAGATAACGCTAGAACAAGGATAATTTAGCTCGACATCAAGGCGGAGTGGTGTGTCTTGATTGGAGGGTTACACAGAGGTTTTGTATTGTATTGATCGACCTACACATCTAGGAGAAGACTTGGGCTAGGATCATAGATCTACTATTGAACACTTTGGAACGTGTGTAGCCTAGCTGAAGAAGAGAAACAGAATAGTTTAGTCTAGCGCCTTTTTGACCTTGTTAAAACACATATACCTTGACATCAGCTTATGATATGGGCTTCACTTCTTAGAACACACTCTAGACTTGTTGGCTTCCATTATTTGACCCATCTGATGTTATCATCAACGACTGAATAATAACTACATAAGAGAAATTGTACACATCAACTGTCGCTCATAAATTGAGGAAAAAGAATAATGTCCAGATTCATCAACACTTTTTCATCTTTCGGATAAAAGATTTATATCTAAAAAGTACATGTTTAGTTTTAATTGCATCTTTATTTCTTTAGTTACTCTGAATACTTTGTAGTCAACTCTTTGTTCTAGACGTGAAAGGATTTAAATAATTATTTGACATGTATTTACCAGAATTCTAGTTCAGGCGTATTTCCTAATGATTTGTGTTAATTAAAAAGTTTTTTTTATAGAATCTATATTGGAATCAACCTGAACAAAAAAAAAAAAACAAACAAGAGAAGAAGAAGAAAAGTGAATTAGTGAGAAGAAGAGAAGAAGAAAAGTGAATTAGTGAGAAGGAGAGAAGAAGAAGAAAAGTGAATTAGTGAAAAGGAGAGAAGAACATGAAAAGTAAATTAGTGAGAAGGAGAGAAGAAGAAGAAAAGTGAATTAGTGAGAAGGAGAGAAGAAGAAGAAAAGTGAATTAGTGAGAAGGAGAGAAGAAGAAGAAAAGTAAATTAGTGAGAAGGAGAGAAGAAGAAAAGTGAATTAGTGAGAAGGAGAGAAGAAGAAGAAAAGTAAATTAGTGAGAAGGAGAGAAGAAGATAGAAAAGTGAATTTGTGAGAAGGAGAGAAGAAGAAGAAAAGTAAATTAGTGAGAAGGAGAGAAGAAGAAGAAAAGTGAATTAGTGAGAAGGAGAGAAGAAGAAGAAAAGTGAATTAGTGAGAAGGAGAGAAGAAGAAGAAAAGTGAATTAGTGAGAAGGAGAGAAGAAGAAGAAAAGTGAATTAGTGAGAAGGAGAGAAGAACAAGAAAGTAAATTAGTGAGAAGAGGAGAACAAAATCTTTGAGAAATACACTCACTGAAATAACGGAACCGATGTTCAGTACTAGATATTGTGACTTTGTTACAGTCTATATCGGGTTCAAGTAACAACTCTGTTGTATCAGATCTAAAGTAAATTAAAAAGTAAATGTTTATCAGACCTTGAGATCTATATGGCAGGGGATGTAAAGATCTGCTGTATCTATCGCGACGTTTAATAGGGTGTCATGTGGCCAGCACAACGATCAACCGCTTTACTTTCCCAACTAATGCCAGATGCCCACTAGAGATGGATGGACTCAGAAGCGCCCTAAAAGTTCCCAAATTGAAAATCCCAGTCTTCACCGAGATTCGAACCCGGGACCTCTCAGTTCGGAAGCCAAGCGCTTTACCACTCAACCATCGCTCAGATCTAAAGTTCAATAAAAAAATATTTTTTTACTGGCATGAGATTTTATGTCTTTGGAAGTAACTAGTTACATTTTAATTCTATCATTTTAACATTTCAAAGTTCCTACTTAGCATCAAGACAAGAGGTGGCCGAGTGGTAAAGTGCTTGGCTAGCGAGTGATTTCGTCTTCGAATTCTGGTGAGACATTTTACAACGTCTCTGACTCCACTTCAATGAAATATAGGACGCCTGACAGCATTTATATAGGTCAGGGCAACTGACAGCATTTATATAGATCAAGGCATCTGACAGCATTTATATAGGCCAGGGCATCTGACAGCATTTATATAGACCAGGGCACATGACAGCATTTATATAGCCAGGGCGCCTGACAGCATTTATATAGACCAGGGCACCTGACAGCATTTATATAGACCTGGGTGCCTGACAGCATTTATATAGTCCAGGGCGCCTGACAGCATTTATATAGACCAGGGCGACTGACATCATTTATAGAGACCAGGTCGACTGACAGCATTTATATAGACCAGGACGACTGATAGCATTTATATAGACCAGGGCGCCTGACAGCATTTATATAGATCAGGGAACCTGACAGCATTTATTTCCTTTGATGTAGATATTAGTGCCCCCCCCCCCGCCCCTGCAGGTTTAGAGATTACTTAACATTGTTGTTTTTTTTTTACAAAATAAACTTATACACCGTTTTGAAGGTAACAATTCACTGCACGGTTTAAAAAATTCTAAATTAGTGTTATGTGTGCACGACCTGATAGCGCTCATGAAACATGAAGCTTTAGAAGCCCGTTCAAATCTCGACCATTAAAGGTATGGAATAGTATAGCCAGTCAGTCACTCTGAAGTACTATAAGCCGTCCATCGATCTAGGCTCACTTTATTGGACATTTTGAACATAGTGCTAGACTATCGAAGTGGAAATGTAGACTAAGGAGCAGATAAAGATACGCTACTCAGATAAAAGTCAAGTCTCTCAGAGTCAAGTCTAAATAGTCAGCTTTGTTTACATTAAAGAGCCACTTTGATTTACTGTGTGCTGGTTACAGAGAGAAGACTTTCAATGGAGGATCAGGTCCAGCACCCCTCTGGTTCCCCTTTAGTTTCAGGTGCGCAAAGTGCTTCAAATAACGATAAGAAACCTACAAGTTTTTACCCCCCCCCCCACAACCCCTTCCAGCCACTTGTTAAATTTAAAATAAAAAAAAAACAACAACTTATAGTCGTAAAGATTGTGAAAGGTTGTGGAGTACAAGTTGACATACAATACATTGGTACTTTCTTGTGTGGTTTGGTATACAATACATTGGTACTTTCTTGTGTTGTTTGATATATAGTACATTGTTACCGTACTTTCTTGTGTATTTATATAAACAGTACATTAGTAATTTCTTTAGTTTTATTTAAAATATATTGGCTCTCTTGTATAGTTTGGTATACAGTACACTGTTACTCTCTTGTGTAGTTTAATATACCATACATTGGTACTGTCATGTGTAGTTTGGTATACAGTACATTATCTCGTGCGTATCTTTTGGTATACAGTACACACTATTTCCTAGCTGCATTCAAGTATGTCTAATAGTACCGAACTTGATTGACAGGCAACAAAACGACGTTGGTAGCAGCAAGACAAGGAAACACAGCTCCTAACAAGAAATAGCACAGTTGAAAAGAAGATAAACTTTATTGCTTCACATTTTCATGTTTTCTAAATTCACAATAATAAAAATAATTATGTAGCCTGAACAAACTACAAGTAAAAAAGAAACCCCGCTATCAACCTCTTAAACGATATCTTTCTTGGAAACTACACAGTAGTATTTTCACATCATGCTAAAAAGTCTTCCAAATAAGGCGTTAAAGCAACACACCTGTCTCTACCATGGAGCAAAGTTCTCAGCTCATGAGACAAAACCTAGAAACCATTTCGATTACAGAAACATATTTGTAGATGTGTTCACGTGTTAGTGTGTGAGAGCACACTTTTTGTATTGAAATGATCAGAATTTACTAACCGACATTTTATTAAATGGTTGCGTGTAGCCCATGGACGGCATCTTTGACATGCCTGGTCTAGATTTTAAACGTGGCCACTATTTATTGTATGGTTGGATCCTTTTAAGAATTAGCCGAAGAGCTAGACAGATGTTTCTAGATCATTCCATATTTCATATCTAGAAACAATAATCGACTCATATAAAAAAAATGTTGAAAGTGCAGGAGATTCTCATCATTTCTTGGCACTGAATGTTGATAAGTTAATGTAAGCCTCCAGCTTGACTGCGCTATCAGTTGGAAGGTAAAATAAATGTGACACATGAAATCATCTTCTTGGTGAGTAATTGTGCTCACTTCAGAAGTCTGTCGTCCCAGTGATGAACACAACATCCTACCTGTCCTACCTGTCCTAGGTCTAGGATTATGTACAGTAGGACAAATGGGAAATGATATTGATACTGGCTGGGATAGAATTCATCTTGGCAAAGCAAATGACCGTGATCTCATTGTGGCCTTCCTGTCACTTTAGATTCAATAATGTCGTTGACTATTTTAATGATTTAAATTAATGATTTGGGAACACATTTATCATCAGAGCATTCTAAAATAGTAACATCTTAATATTAGTACTTAATATTCTAATTAGATTGTATTCATCGCGGGGCAAGTAATTCTACGTGTCTATTATGAGTATAAATAAATATAATACAGGTTACAATAATGGTCTCCCACACCATGGCAGAAAACAACACTCACACTTGTAACTTATATATGGTGTGTCATAAATTTAAAATGTAAAAGTATTCTCCCTCCCCCTAAATCAAAAATTCCATAGATTGTCATAGAATGTAGGCCAAGGCACATCTAGAAAGGGTTTTGGTGAATCCGGACGTGTGGATGAACAATAGATATTTCAACCAACCAAAGATCAGATTACCGTGAATAATCTTTAGTTTGGAAATCTCCAGTAGTCCTACAACAATGGACCAAGTTATCTTTATTTGATATGACTAGTTTTTGTATAAAGGATGAGATTCCATTTGATGTGTATTTTGTTGATTATAATTTTATAATAGTTATTTATTTTTAAAGTAAATAGCATTAAAGACACTAGTTGACACCCTAAAAAGAATCCTTTACAAGCTGGTGTCAGAAAAAAATAATTCTGCCGCTACGAAATGGACATTAAACAGAATAATGTCACCTTCACTTTCAATCACAACTCTTATGGTAAAAATTATTGCTAAGCTCTGAATATTTCTTAGTTCTAAACATTCTTAGTTCTTAACATTTCGTAGTTCTAAACTTTTCTTAGTTCTAAACATTCTTAGTTCTTAACATTTCGTAGTTCTAAACTTTTCCTAGTTCTAAACTTTTCTTAGTTCTTAACATTTCGTAGTTCTTAACATTTCGTAGTTCTAAACTTTTCTTAGTTCTAAACATTCCTTAGTTGTGAACAGTTCTTAGTTCTTAGCTCCTGTACAAATTGCAAAACTTTTCTTGCCATACCAAATCTTAATCTATCTCTATCCCTAACCGAATTGATCTCATTAAAAGAGTCTCGATACAAACAATGATTCCAAATCAACGAATGGTGAATACAAGAATGCTGAACATAGTCACACTGTTGTCTTAGCTAGCAACTGAACCAAACGTAGAAAGGGAATACAATCAATTAAATGTTTCACTGAATGAAATTAAATGTTTCACTGAATGATAAATGTTTCACTGAATGAAATTAAATGTTTCACTGAATGAAATTAAATGACTTACTGAATGATATTAAATGTTCCACCGAATGAATTTAAATACCCTATTGTATGAAACTAAATGTCTTATTGAATGAAACTAAATGTCCTATTGAATGTAACTAAATGTCTTCATGTGATGTACTTCAGAAAAGATAATTACGACATTTTCTTTGCCTAGATACGCGTAGCTTGGCTTGAGAAGCATTGTATCATTGTGTCTTTACTACACCCAGTTTGTTAAGCTCAAATCTGTGCATGTTTTTATTCTAGCTTCATGGCTAATCTCATTGTTTATAATTCTTCATTTTCTGTTGACTCTAAGTTAAAAAAAAATCTTCCTAAAGAATAAAGGAGTTGATAGATTTCATGTATTATCAAATTTATTATTTTTTCCTGTTTTCAACTTTGTTTTGTTTCTTTTTTTTTTTTTTTAACTTGATTCCAAATGTTGAACTCTAGTGTGTGAAAGATGTTCTGGAAAATGAACGACAAAAAGATAAAATTCAATCAGCTTCATAAATTCCGAGTTGCCAAGCGATATTTCTGCGAGACCAACTCCAGTTATCAGTGCTGGAGATCTGCAGCCATGCACGGGACAAGCTCTCATTATCTCAGAGCTTATCTCACTCTCTACAGAAGCCGGCTATCTCGTCAAGACAGCGTCACACGGCTACTCCACTATCTGTCTTCAACATCTTGGCCCTGGTCGCGAGGAGAATATATATCGCATTTCCGCCCCATACAGCACACACCAAGAACTGAATACACTTCCGAATGTAAAAATGGTTATCACACTAAAGGGAGGGCTGCAATAAACCTATATCTTAGGAGGAAAGGAGGGGTGCTTTAAGTGTGATATTCTAAGCACGTTTACTTAAAATTAGAACCCCTCTCTCCCACATTTGCTGCAATGACTCCCTAAACGCCCCCTTCTCCCCGCATGTGGCGGAAGAGAAAAGATTTTCACCCATGTCCTTCTTGAGATAAAAGTTCCCATCAGAAATGGAGACTATAAATTAGGGAGAGAAAAAAACATTTTTTGTTGGACTGTCTATCTCTAAAGCTTTGGTTGACTTGAAACTGCAGTCTGAAGTGAAGTGGAATCTGATAGCACTTTAGCAGTAGGTCTTAGAACTGATTTCAGAAATGTGATTTAGTTCAGTGGAGATAATCTATTCTAAAAACAGCTTCAAGTTTTGCTTAGCTTTCGTAGACATTCTTGGAAGTGATTTCCTGGAGATGTGATCATTTCTCTTTTTAAATAGCCACGTCTACCTCTAGATTGTGACAAAGTTTTCTAAGACATTCAGAAACCTACTTCCCTTAGCCTCGTTACTCTATGCTGAGCTCCAGACTACAAAACATTTGTGCTTCTATATGACCTTGTCATTGTCCAGATGCTTTTAGCATCCCAAATATCTAATTTTACTAAATACGGTACTTCATTTGAAGCAAAAAATGTAATGCTCTAAGACGTTACTAACCTATAGGACAACATTTGCCCATATTCTGACTCTTCTATTCCTACGACTCCGCAAGGGTCAGTATTGCAAATCTGTTCCAATTTATGTCGGCTCCATCTCCAGATGTCGTTAGGAAATTCTTTGAGTCGGTAGCTTTACATTATGAACAAACTCTTAGACCGTGTGACGTGAAGACACTTGAAGGAAACAGTTCAGCCAGCTCTACCGGCCGTTACAGAGATCCTCCTAACTAACTTCAGCTAGACGTAGTCGCCATGCAGCGGGAGGTAAAGGAGACGATTTGCTGCTTGGTGTGAGTCTCGCTGGCTATTTATTTTAGTGACCGATAGTGCGAAGTCATAGAGTGATACAAGATGAGATAAAGAAATATTTATTGCTTAAGCCGCATACTATTTAGGCTTGCAAAATTTATACGGGCCTCAAACTATTAGTCTTAAAGTTTATTGTGTTTGCGCATGCGTGCCGACGAAATTTGTTTCCTCTTAATTCTTTCACTTCTCCATCTGTCTCTTCCTTCTGACACTCTATCAATCTTCTTCCAGTCATAATCGTTTTTTTTTTTTTTGCTTTCCGATTTCAACTCTGAAAACTGTCTGACTCATATAAATATATAAATGTTTTCCCCCTTTAAAGATATCGTCTGCAACCAAAAGCCACGCCCTTCATATCCCATGATAACTTGCTGCTTATTTCACGTGACACTATCAGTCTTAGAACTTTGCAATCTTCGAGGCAAGTTCTCCTCAATATTAGAGACTTGGGTCTTTCTGGTTCTATAGATCTTTTTTTTTCTAAAACACAATGCCGTCTCCTATAAATAGGATAGGTCATAAGACCAGTGACCTGTACTGTACTGGCAAGTTAGTCCAGTGGTACTTTGTGGTCCCAATTATATTATCTAGGCTAATAACTATAGCCTCTAGATGTATAATACTACCGAGACAAACAAATAATAATTCTGAGATTTCAGTTGCAACAAAAAAAAAGGAGTTTATTTACAAACAAAAGGAAAAGATCATGAAAAATATAAATGGCAATAAAGGCTCACCAAAAGAAAATGACATAATGAAACTAAGCAAAGTAGCAAGACAGTTTCCGGTCAATATAATGAAAGGACCACCATCATAGAGGCACAATAATGTCTTATGCCGCAAAACCAAAAAGATGGTTTACAATAATACCATACATGCATTAACAATGAAATGACGTCATTCATGAGACATTTTATGTCAAAAACCAAAGCGAGGGTTTACATTAGTTTACAATAATATCATACATACATTAACTATGAAATGACGTCATTCATGAGACACACTACTGTCTCGTATCTAAACAAAATATGTCTTTCAAAAAAAACATACTGAAGAGGATAAGAGACTAAGTAGACCTATACCATTTACATAAATCAATTTAGTACTAACAAATTGATAAAGTCTACTTAGCTCATTATCGAAATACTCTTCCCACAACAGTTGCACACTCCTCTTGAGTAACACAACAATAGTACAACACAAGTATGAGTTAAACAGTATATAGATTTAATACAAAATACACTGGTCAGTTGAAAGGCTCAAGAGAGAGTGGCAATCGTAAACAATTGACAGGGACTTAAATCAAGTAATAAAGGGGGCTAACTCTAATAAAAAAAATAAAGGTAGCCACCCTTATTGTCCCTCTTGTCACATAGCTCAACATATCAACAAACCGTTATAGGATTTAATGCATCACTATCTGTATTTGGTCACTTAGAGTTGGATGCAACATTGTTTATTTACTTTCCTAGGCCTTGACTGTCTCTCATTGAGTCGACACTTCAGCTTTAACGACCGAGCAAGAGAGTAACAATGAAAACAATTAATATGTATTTCATATATTACATGAAACAAGCATAAGGCGTGTACCCAGTACTAATGAGTTAAGCATGAATAAGTAGCGCAGACTAACTTGGTCGAGGTATCTGCAACTTGGCTAATTAAAGTCGGAAAGACGCACACACTCGAACTAACGACATCACCTCTGGACATCTCAAATCACTGACCGTCAGGGTACAGCCCCACTGACTCACCAAAGGTCTGTACTGTCTCAACAAGGGTCTGTACTGTCTCAGCAAAGCTCTGTACTGTCTCAGCAAGGGTATGTACTGTCTCAGCAAGGGTCTGTACTGTCTCAACAAGGGTCTGTACTGTCTCAGCAAAGGTCTGTACTGTCTCAGCAAGGGTATGTACTGTCTCAGCAAGGGTCTGTACTGGCTCAATGGTCTGCTCTGGTTCAGAAATGACGTTTCCAGACCTGGCATAATGGCAGGACCATAGCTGGTTGATTATGAATAGCATGACAACTCAGAGCTGGTTGATTATGAATAGCATGACAACTCAGAGCTGGTTGATTATGAATAGCATGACAACTCAGAGCTGGTTGATTATGAATAGCATGACAACTCAGAGCTGGTTGATTATGAATAGCATGACAACTCAGAGCTGCTCTACGGGCTGCACACAATGAATCACTAGAACAGCTTTGTAACACTTTGTAACACTTTGTAACACTTTGTAACACTTTGTAACGACTGAACTCGCTCTTGGAACAACGTGACTGAACTCGCTCTTGGAACAACGTGACTGAACTCGCTCTTGGAACAACGTGACGGAACTCGCTCTTGGAACAACGTGACGGAACTCACTCTTGGAACAACGTGACTGAACTCGCTCTTGGAACAACGTGACTGAACTCGCTCTTGGAACAACGTGACGTAACTTGCTCTTGGAACAACGTGACGGAACTCGCTCTTGGAACAACGTGACGGAACTCGCTCTTGGAACAACGTGACTAAACTCGCTCTTGGAACAACGTGACTGAACTCGCTCTTGGAACAACGTGACTGAACTCGCTCTTGGAACAACGTGACGTAACTCGCTCTTGGAACAACGTGACGGAACTCGCTCTTGGAACAACGTGACGGAACTCGCTCTTGGAACAACGTGACGGAACTCGCTCTTGGAACAACGTGACGGAACTCGCTTTGAACTGCGAACAGATCTCAACATGCAAAGTCATTGAGCATAGCATCTAAACCTCCCCAAGTTGATGACAAACTCAAGGATGAAACAACAATTGCAAGCAACACTTCCCCTTTAAGAATGTCAACAACATCCAACTTCATCCAACGTCTACATCTGCAACGCCATCAAAAGATCCATGCTGCTAGTTTGTCTCTACCAAAGTCAATGGTATCTAGTGAAACTGTGGACATTAGCGCATAGGATCGAAACAAAGTTCTACAGCTTAGAATCCAGACTTTTTTTGTGATAACTTCTGTCCTGCACAGAGCTACTTGGGTCTGTCCTGCACAGAACTACTTGGGTCTGTCCTGCACAGAACTACTTGGGTCTGTCCTGCACTGAACTACTTGGGTCTGTCCTGCACTGAACTACTTGAGTTTGTCCTGCACAGAGCTACTTGGGTCTGTCCTGCACTGAACTACTTGGGTCTGTCCTGCACTGAACTACTTGGGTCTGTCCTGCACAGAGCTACTTGGGTCTGTCCTGCACTGAACTACTTGGGTCTGTCCTGCACTGAACTACTTGAGCCTGTCCTGCACAGAGCTACTTGAGTTTGTCCTGCACAGAGCTACTTGGGTCTGTCCTGCACTGAACTACTTGGGTCTGTCCTGCACTGAACTACTTGGGTCTGTCCTGCACAGAACTACTTGAGTCTGTCCTGCACTGAACTACTTGGGTCTGTCCTGCACTGAACTACTTAGGTCTGTCCTGCACTGAACTACTTGGGTCTGTCCTGCACAGAACTACTTGGGTCTGTCCTGCACAGAACTACTTGAGTCTGTCCTGCACAGAACTACTTGGGTCTGTCCTGCACTGAACTACTTGGGTCTGTCCTGCACAGAGCTACTTGGGTCTGTCCTGCACTGAACTACTTGGGTCTGTCCTGCACTGAACTACTTGGGTCTGTCCTGCACAGAGCTACTTGAGTTTGTCCTGCACAGAGCTACTTGGGTCTGTCCTGCACTGAACTACTTGAGTCTGTCCTGCACAGAGCTACTTGAGTTTGTCCTGCACAGAGCTACTTGAGTTTGTCCTGCACAGAACTACTTGGGTCTGTCCTGCACAGAGCTACTTGGGTCTGTCCTGCACAGAACTACTTGGGTCTGCACAGAGCTACTTGGGTCTGTCCTGCACTGAACTACTTGAGTCTGTCCTGCACAGAGCTACTTGAGTTTGTCCTGCACAGAGCTACTTGAGTTTGTCCTGCACAGAACTACTTGGGTCTGTCCTGCACAGAGCTACTTGGGTCTGTCCTGCACAGAACTACTTGGGTCTGTCCTACTTGGGTCTGTCCTGCACTGAACTACTTGGGTCTGTCCTGCACTGAACTACTTGGGTCTGTCCTGCACAGAGCTACTTGGGTCTGTCCTGCACTGAACTACTTGGGTCTGTCCTGCACTGAGCTACTTGAGTTTGTCCTGCACAGAGCTACTTGGGTCTGTCCTGCACTGAACTACTTGAGTCTGTCCTGCACAGAGCTACTTGAGTTTGTCCTGCACAGAGCTACTTGGGTCTGTCCTGCACAGAGCTACTTGGGTCTGTCCTGCACAGAACTAATTGGGTCTGTCCTGCACAGAGCTACTTGGGTCTGTCCTGCACAGAACTACTTGAGTTTGTCCTGCACAGAGCTACTTGGGTCTGTCCTGCACTGAACTACTTGAGTCTGTCCTGCACAGAGCTACTTGAGTTTGTCCTGCACAGAGCTACTTGGGTCTGTCCTGCACTGAACTACTTGAGTCTGTCCTGCACAGAGCTACTTGAGTTTGTCCTGCACAGAGCTACTTGGGTCTGTCCTGCACAGAGCTACTTGGGTCTGTCCTGCACAGAGCTACTTGGGTCTGTCCTGCACAGAGCTACTTGGGTCTGTCCTGCACAGAACTACTTGGGTCTGTCCTGCACTGAACTACTTGGGTCTGTCCTGCACAGAGCTACTTGGGTCTGTCCTGCATTGAACTACTTGGGTCTGTCCTGCACTGAGCTACTTGAGTTTGTCCTGCACAGAGCTACTTGGGTCTGTCCTGCACAGAGCTACTTGGGTCTGTCCTGCACAGAACTAATTGGGTCTGTCCTGCACAGAGCTACTTGGGTCTGTCCTGCACAGAGCTACTTGGGTCTGTCCTGCACAGAGCTACTTGGGTCTGTCCTGCACAGAACTACTTGGGTCTGTCCTGCACAGAGCTACTTGGGTCTGTCCTGCACAGAGCTACTTGGGTCTGTCCTGCACAGAGCTACTTGTGTCTGTCCTGCACAGAGCTACTTGGGTCTGTCCTGTGTAGATCTTTGAAGTGAGGCTGATAATAATGAACTAAGAAGGACAAATAGTGCTGGCATTAACATTCTCCAATCTGTTTCAATGTCTTCTTCTAATCTAATCTAACTCAACAGGGGAGAAAACTGAGCTTGTTAAAAAGAGACAATGGATACTTAGAATCAATGATAATTGTCTCCCTCAACAGAATAATCCTTTTGTTTCCTCCCATTAATCCTATTCTGTCTATGACTCTCTGTTTACAGACTTCCTTTGTTGTATAATTCTACTGTTAATTAGCATAACTAACACATACAGTTCCCCATTACGACTAATCAATGACGCCAAGCAAGTTAGTCTTGCTAACTCCGAAATTCTGGCCCACCCTTGACCATCCTACGAGTCCAGTAGATGAAGATGTTGACGCTATATCGTCTGGCATAATACTTGAGATCTTGTGACAAGTTAGACGGGGTGAACAGATACTGAAGCTCGTTCTACGCATTAAGTCTGGAGGGGGGGGGGTTGTTTATCTCTTATTCCAACAGAATTATCTCTCTTTCGAGGCAGCTCGGGGCGTAGCCCTTGGGGCGCCTGGCGTGGGCCGGTGGAAAATGGGAGGCGGGAAGTTGACTCGGGCTAGAAGATTGTGGCTTGTGCCATCAAGGGCAATACAATACAAAGATTTCAATCAGAAAACTTGAACAGTATTTAAAATGTTTTGAGATGGTCATAAAGTAGATAAAAAACCTTTTTTTTTTTTACTTGACACTTTCAGAGAAATCCAAAGATAGATCCGATAAATAGAACATGTGTTTATTGATGGACATTATAGAGCTGTAGACACAGGTAGATCAGCCTACAGTAAAATGATAACTATATAGGGAGAATTTATATTTTTTCCAATTTAATGATCTCTTTCATTTTGTGGGTGAATTATTCCAATTTAATGATCTCTTTCATTTTATGGGTGAATTATTCCAATTTAATGATCTCTTTCATTTTATGGGTGAATTATTCCAATTTAATGATCTCTTTCATTTTGTGGGTGAATTATTCCAATTTAATCATCTCTTTCATTGTGTGGGTGAATTATTCCAATGAAAACAAAAAGTGATATTGTTCATTATGTCCGGATAACCCCCCCCCCCCCCCTTTTCCTTTTGTTATTTCGATAAGCGGCGGCCATATTTGAAGAATCCTCCTAACATAGTTTTAACCCGCGAATTAGTCTCACATCTGTTACATTGAAATTTAATGGCCCGTTCTCTTTCTGTTTCTTTAGTTTCCTTCTCTCTCTCTCTCTCTCTCTCTCTCTCTCTCTCTTCGTACTGTAATGTCTCCGACATAGACTTTTGACTAGATTTTGAAAGACCCGCTTTATAACTCGCCCCCGTCACTTAAACACGCACACATGCTTTGGGCCCTTAGCTCAACCGCCTCCCCCCCCTACCAACAGCAAAAAAGGTTAGTCCTAAGTATAATCTCCGACGTTTCTTCAGCTTCTCGATTCAATCCATGTTAATTCTCTACACAAGGCTTATCTTCTCTTATAGACCTAATTCTCTACACAAGGCTTATCTTTCCCTATATACCTAATTCTCTACACAAGGCTTATCTTCCTTTATATACCTAATTCTCTACACAAGGCTTATCTTCCTTTATAGACCTAATTCTCTACACAAGGCTTATCTTCCTTTATATACCTAATTCTCTACACAAGGCTTATATTCCTTTATGTACCTAATTCTCTACACAAGGCTTATCTTCCTTTATATACCTAATTCTCTACACAAGGCTTATCTTCCTTTATATACCTAATTCTCTACACAAGGCTTATCTTCCTTTATATACCTAATTCTCTACACAAGGTTTATCTTCCTTTATATACCTAATTCTCTACACAAGGCTTATCTTCCTTTATATACCTAATTCTCTACACAAGGCTTATCTTCCTTTATATACCTAATTCTCTACACAAGGCTTATCTTCCTTTATATACCTAATTCTCTACACAAGGCTTATCTTCCCTTATAACGTTTTTCATTTTTTTATACATTTTCTATATAAAACCAAATGAATCACTACGACTAATTCATTCAATAACTGGTTAACTTGTTGACTGATTCGAATAATTGTGTTAAGTATCAGCTTGATCCGAGATTGGGAAGTGGGATCAATATAACATTGCACCCATACAGACAAAGACAGACACGCGGAGTGAATTAGAATAAGCTCCGTAAAATAGGAGATTGCAGTAGCTGGCCTGTATGGCGTGGCAATTGCACACATTTTATAACCGTCTCAGTTTCATTAAGGATTAGTGTAGTCTTCGTGTCTAGGTTCATGCATACAATTATTGAAACTTTTTATTGATATAATTTGGCTTGTATCTTTCTAGAAACAGCTTACCTGGTAATGGTAGGCTGGGTGTAACAGAGACAGCGCAAACAATAAGGAGTCGATAAGACATGCCAGGAGGGACACAAAAGAAAGAAAAAAAAAAGGCAGACTCCAAATTATCTCCCCCAAACAGCACGAGTTATCGGACCCAACTATTGACGCTATTGATAAGATGGAGCTGGGGTAGGCCTCGACATTGCAGTACTGTTGGAGGTGTGGCCATGAGATTTAATCTATTCTAAAATAGAACAATGGATAGAGCAATTAGTAAGTTACTAGTTATTAGACCCGTCAAAAAATGATATGCAATCAGCGACAATCTTTATATTCTTTGTATCTTATATCATTCATGTAGACCTATGCGACATTCAAAATAAGTTTATTCTTATTGTTTTTGTTATGAGTGCGTGTGCATTTTAAAAAAAAAAGAAAAAAAATATTTGTAATAATGTTTAAAATTCGAGTTGAAGATAAACGCTGTGAGAATTTATATTGAAGCTTACGTTTGTGACAATTACTACATGGAAACAATGACAAGGGTATCTGTCGGTTTTTAATTGATATATAGTTACTTAACATACTACACACTCTTACAGGTAGCCACGTTACGATGGCTAGGGCAAGCTGGTAGCCGTCTTTGAACCCGAAACGTTCGTCTTGACAATCCTGAGGATCTGTTCCAATAGCTCTTACCGCAGTGTGTCTTACAGCAGGATAATGTCTTGGGACGCTAGCAATAGTTTGTTGTTTTTTTAAACTTTCCTAGACGAAGAACTCCTCATGTCTCGTTTAGAACGAGAACTAGAACGAGAACTACAGCGAGAACTAGAGCCTGGGGACACTTTTGAAGTGGAAACTGGAAGTGCATCACTTTGTAAAATTATTGTTAAAGACTATTTCAACGGACATGCTCGTAGCTCCAGTGTATAAACTTTACCCGGGGAAATGAGTATTTTTTAAGCTTTTTTTTTTTTTTTTAATATTCTAGAGGTATTGAAAGTATATGCATGCACATTTGTTGGTGTACTTTTATTTGGTGAAAGTAAAAGTAGGTGGTCATTGTGTTGGCCGCGTGACAGTGACACCCTCGTTGATCGTTTGCCGCAGAAAAAAGAAGTCACCTTCCATTATTTGTTCACTACGCGATTGTACTGGCCATTTACTTATCCTGCTAGACTAGAGTGAGTCATTGTTGCTACTGATAGACTTTTCCAAGGAGATCCCTGTTGTACACACTTGGGTTGCTTGAGACAGAGACTCTGGCCGTGGTGAGAATGATTTACTTTGTCTCTTGATACTATCTTCTGATATCTCAATGTCGCAGGGTCCTGTGGCTGGGGCGTGGGCCCCCACTGCACCAGATAAGATTAGGCACCAGATCCTGGTGTGTGTCTCTTCTTTCTTGTTTCCCCTGAGTTGTTGTTTTACCTTAGTTATTTCCCTTAGATTTTTACTGGCCAGAACTTTCACTGTCTATTGCTCACATACTCATTCTCTCGTTCTCTCTGTATCTTTCTTTCTTTTTATCTATTATCTCTCTATTTATATTCCTCTCTTTATCTTTATCTCTTTTTATCTTACTCTCTTTATATTCCTCTCTCTCCCCTTTCTCTTCTCTCTCTCTTTATTTTTCTCTGGTTACTCTCTTTTTCTCTTTCTTTATCTTTCTCTCCTTCCCACTCTCCTCACTCTCTCTTTAGTTCTGTTTCTCTCTTCTCTCTCTCTCTCTTTATCTCTTTTATCTCCCCTTTTTATCTTTTTCTCTCGTTTTTCTCTCTTTTTTCTCTCTACTTTCTCTATCTCCTCTCTCGTTCTCTTCATCTTTCTCTCTTTCTCTCTCTTTCGTTCGCCCTCCTCCCCCACTTTCTGTTTCACTCCCCCCCCCCTGTCTCTCTCTCTCTCTCTCTCTTAATATTTTTAGCGTGGGGATGACAATGATGGTATAAGTTTCACTAGTTTAGTGACTAGAAGTAAAACCAATAAAAGAGGACTCAGTGAGTCACTGATATCACAAATTGGTCTGTGGGTCGAAGTTAAACACAAGAGTGACTATTGACATTAATTTGAAAACCCGTTTGGATCAGTTTCGATTCACAGTGTCATCATCACATCACGTGCATCTCGTTCTCTACTGTAGAACGTAGCAGCAGGACTCTACTACTAGCTGGGGAATCCAAGAAAGGAAATCTGAATAGCCCAGAAGTAGTTTGTTTTAAGGTGTTTCTTCAGTCCTGACTCAAACCTCATTCAGTTCTGACTCAACTCTCCTTCAGTCCTGACTCAAACCTCATTCAGTTCTGACTCAACTCTCCTTCAGTCCTGACTCAAACCTCCTTCAGTTCTGACTCAACTCTCCTTCAGTCCTGACTCAAACCTCCTTCAGTTCTGACTCAACTCTCCTTCAGTCCTGACTCAAACCTCCTTCAGTTCTGACTCAACTCTCCTTCAGTCCTGACTCAAACCTCCTTCAGTTCTGACTCAACTCTCCTTCAGTCCTGACTCAAACCTCCTTCAGTTCTGACTCAACTCTCCTTCAGTCCTGACTCAAACCTCATTCAGTTCTGACTCAACTCTCCTTCAGTCCTGACTCAAACCTCCTTCAGTTCTGACTCAACTCTCCTTCAGTCCTGACTCAAACCTCCTTCAGTTCTGACTCAACTCTCCTTCAGTCCTGACTCAAACCTCATTCAGTTCTGACTCAACTCTCCTTCAGTCCTGACTCAAACCTCATTCAGTTCTGACTCAACTCTCCTTCAGTCCTGACTCAAACCTCCTTCAGTTCTGACTCAACTCTCCTTCAGTCCTGACTTAAACCTCCTCCAGAACTGAACTGGAAGCGGGCAGGGTTCAGACAATGGTCACGACAGTAAGAAGAACACACGACGAAGCAGCCATATTTCTGGCAATATAAATTTAGTAAATCTGTTATAAGAACTACAGAAAACTAATGATGGCTAGAGATGACTATAGAGTAACTAGAAGACTTCAGAGGAACTAAATGACTGTATAACTTTATTTTTATTCAATGCCTCTGTAGACAGACACAGACCTCTCTAAGTCAACAGAAGAGGCAGTTGTACCTCAGTCAAGGAAGATGAAGGCAATGGTCAAATCATATTGCTTTTGAGATCTAAACGTGACAGACAGACAGAACAGACAAACACACATACACAATACTAAACAACTTAACCTTTAACCTTTGTTTTGTGTTATTAAAGTGATATCACTAACAGTTGCATCATACATGTCTCTACTTGATAGTCCAAACAGTCTATCTGTCGCGTCTCTTGTCACATCATGTACATTTACATAACACCCGTTGGGTGCGGACATTAGTATTGATTGTTGAAAATAAACACATTTTTAGGCCACATCTTTGAGTGAGTCCTAGACTCCTCTGCTTACTTATATGTGTCCCAGACTTCTCTGCTAAGTTGTACGAGTCCTAGACTTCTCTGCTTAGTTGTACTAGTCCTAGACTTTTCTGCTTAGTTGTACGAGTCCTAAACTCGTCCGCTAGCAGGTACTATAAACGTAGCTGCGTCAGATCAAGTAATTTATGTATCGCTCAGATTATCCTCAAGGGCTGATAACAGCTTATCAATAGTGCGATAACAATGACTAATGACACAAAATTCTTGATAAACAAATGTTATCATATTACTTTAGATATGGAACTAGGAAACTTGTTCTCTGCTCAAAGCTGGCCAGTGTTTTGTGTTCTTACAACTGATTAGGTTCAGGCAAGAAAACCAAACATTGGCTTCGGTTTATTGAATACATGCCTTTTAGGATATGGAATTATTGGGCATTTTTTATGATACAGAATTATTGTGTGTTTTTATGATGTAGAATTATTTATTTTTTTTTACATCTTTTTATGAGAAGCGTTATTGTTTTTTTATGATACAGAATCAAATGGGGGACAATGATACAAGTTAAAATATGTAATCTCTCTATAAGTCTGACATTGGAGCTTTGATGGACAGTTTTTTTTTTACTTCAACCACCACAGCCCCGTTCTAGAGATGCAGAACATACCTTTTATACTTGTGAATCGTACCTTTTATATTAGTGGATCATACCTTGGGATATTTGCGAAACATACCTAGGAATATTTTAGAAACATAGCTAGAAATACTCATAGATCATACCTAAGGATATTTGTGAAACATGCCTAGGGGTATTTGTGGAACATACCTATTACCTAGGGATATTTGCGGAACATATACCTAGGAATATTTGTGAAACATACCTAAGAATATTTATGAAACTTACCTAGGGATATTTGTGGAAGACACATGTTTGGTGAATTGGAACTATTTCAAAAGTCTTAGACTTTGTCAACACTAATGCGGTCTTCCTGAGTACGTGTCTTTGAAACCTGAGCTTTTTATGTTGCGTTTGGTTTCATCGCTTATAGTCATCCGCTATGTTCTAGTCTCTCTCTATCTCTCTCTCATTATCTCTCTCTTTCTCTCTTATTTAGTCACACACACACATATACTGGCGCACTGTTAAGGTCAATGTAAAGTAACATTTAAAAAAATGCGATTTTTTTACTTATTTGATGTGTCTCCAGAAGATGAGTTCGTTAAGAACTTCTGTGTTCGGCTCAGCTAGATTTAATTATCTATCATCTAGATTTGATTATCTATCATCTAGATTTAATTATCTATCATCTACATCTAATTATCAATCACAACAACTTAGTTCAAATCAAACGTATCCAACACTAAACATTCCTAGTCTTACCCTTGGTCTCGGTTTGATCATCGCATGCGTCTACAGACCAAGGAGCGCCCAATCTGGGGCACACAATAGATTGGGCGTATCTGTCTCTGTAGTCGCTTTTTAAAACTCTGCCTGCGAAATCAGACGCGGCACTTTGGCTTGCCGGGTCAGTGTCCTAGAACAATGTGTCTGTTAGATGGTCCCCGATGACGCTCAGATAGAACGCGATAAAACAAAACATCCCTTACAGGCACTGGGCGGTATCGAGTATTTCCCTTTGTGAAGATAGTTATCGTTTAGCATTTCTGTTTTCTTTGTTAAGGAAACTCTCAATGTTACCCGATGGTACACGGATTTGAGAAAGACTCAAATCTGTAGGTGTCCGATACATTTTGGAACAGATTATGAAAGATTCTGTATCGTTTCTTTGTTATCATATGTAATCGAGAAATCTTGTGAGCTGCAGTCCGATACTTTAGGAACAGAACGCCCAGTTATCAATGCGGCGCTTGTAGAAGATAAGAAGTACTGCCTTATCCGGTGTGTTCAGGAGATAAGTACTGCCTTATCCGGCGTGTTCTCTCCCTCAAGTCATGGGCGTTGCTTCTATTGGTGGATAGTGGGATGGCGATAAGGCGGAACTTCTTTCTCTTATCTACCTACAGTCGAGTCATTCTTTCCTTCTATTAGTACAACACATACAAAAAAAAATGTTGTTTTTCCTTTATTAATGTAACGAATTCTTGGGTTTATATTTCCATCTGGGGCTGGCATTGAAGATATGAACTATTTAGGATGGTTTAATAACTGATAGAGCGTATTTGATGGATGACAGAAACAGAAAGATACCACCAGGATTGGCGGGAGGAAGTACATCTAATACACAGAACCTTTGCATTTGTTATAAAGCAGAAATAGAACACAGAGATAGCGGCAGATACAAGGCAGGGGCACGCAAGCGAGGGCTATCATATATTCCTTGGGATCAAATCCTGATTAGGTCGGATTGTTTTACCTTTTCTGTTGAACTTCTCCTGTAGTAAAGGCCTATCTCTAGCGTGCAACACTTTGTGTCGGCGATGTAAACAGAAGACATTAGGTTGTC
Source organism: Biomphalaria glabrata (assembly GCF_947242115.1). Classification (NCBI taxonomy): domain Eukaryota; kingdom Metazoa; phylum Mollusca; class Gastropoda; family Planorbidae; genus Biomphalaria; species Biomphalaria glabrata. Next base: position 18,372,973 of record NC_074717.1, read on the forward strand.
CATACCACCACTGAAGCAGAGGCACTGAGTACAGAAATGTGGTCAAAGACATAACGGTACTGTACTTGACGTTACAGGACTTTAAGGAAGAAAAACATTCAGAGAAGAGTCGTAGTTGTGTTAGGGTCAGGCTGACCTGCTCGAGCAACGAAAAACTTTTGTGCTATATATATATATATATATATATATATTTCGTCCATAGTGTTTCCATGATGACCACTTTTGTCATCTAGGGGCCTGAGCGCTTTTTACTGCAGTTTTTGTGTCTCCTCATTTAGCTGACTGGTGAGACTTGTGTGAGGCCGGAAAGTTTGGCTGCCCACTGGGCAGTCCATTGTGTCGGTTATAGCAACGTTCCCATTTCTTATCAACTCTTCCTTCCACTGTGTGTGATGGATGGTGGGTATCTTATACACAGGGGCGTGTGTGATGGATGGTGGGTATCTTATACACAGGGGCGTGTGTGATGGATGGTGGGTATCTTATACACAGGGGCGTGTGTGATGGATGGTGGGTATCTTATACACAGGGGCGTGTGTGATGGATGGTGGGTATCTTATACACAGGGGCGTGTGTGATGGATGGTGGGTATCTTATACACAGGGGCGTGTGTGATGGATGGTGGGTATCTTATACACAGGGGCGTGTGTGATGGATGGTGGGTATCTTATACACATCGGCGTGTGTGATGGATGGTAGGTATCTTATACACAGGGGCGTGTGTGATGGATGGTGGGTATCTTATACACAGGGGCGTGTGTGATGGATGGTATGAAATCTTTATTTCTAAGACTTCATTTCCATACATTTAAGATGACGGGGGGAGACATACGGTAGATACAACAGCCGAACAAAACACAAGCCTCTCTTAGTATTACTTGGAAACTCTCACCCCTCCTCTTTTTTAATGTCAAGAACAAATCAGTTACGCCACTGCATGGGGCAAAGAACTTGAAAATAACATCATTTATAACTTTGGATAGTGTCTGAACAAAAAACTTTACAATCTTAACGACTTTGATTTTCTAGATAGGATTTCATCCCGAGAATAAATTGCTTAGATTTTAGAATGAATTGCTTCGATTTTAGAATGAATAGCTTAGACATGACTCCACAGCGCTGATGTCAAATGTTTGTTCTCTGACAGTGAGAAGTGCATCATCAACTAATTGAATAGCAAGGTGTTCAGTTGAAGTAAAGGTCGTAGGAGTTCGTCTCGTTTGTCAGAAACAATGGGATGTCCACTGAAAGGCGGAACAGAGAGAAACTGTTTTGTTGATGTCATTTGTGTGTGAATAAGCTCATGTGAAGAGTATGAGGGCTACTCAGGTGTCAGTGAGGAAGTACTTACCACGTTTAGTTTACAAAAGAATTCGATGTAGAACTATCAGGATCAAAAATATCTTTGATGTCACAAGAATCGTTCGTAACCTAACATGCAAAGTTTGAAACTGTTGGGGAGTGTTTTCTTGTTTCAGTTTAAATGACATTTTAAATCGTTGTTTCTGAGGACTTCACTGTAGTTACTAAAGTTATAAAATAAATACTTTTAATTAATTGACAACATTAGTATACATAAAAATAAACCCGCCAAAATTATGAATGATTTACTAAATTGAAACAATTAATCAATAAATCATATATTCATTCAGTCAAATCATTGAATCAGTCAACATTGTTATAAATAATTAAACCTTGAATCAATCAAACATTCAATCAATAAAAAATTCTGTCAAACAAAGATCAAATGAATCATTTCATGTATGTTTTTAGCGGCCCCCGAAAGGGGAAAAGACGCTATTAGTTTTGTGCGAAATGTCTATCCGTCTGTCCCGTTTAGATCTCGTAAACTAGAAAAGATATTGAAAATACGACATCACAATATTTTAGACCATTCAAAATTCTGATGCAACGGCTACTGTTTTTTTTTTCTGAAAGCGAAAAATCTAATTTTTAAAATCAGTTATGAAAGCATTTTTTTAAAGAGAAAAAGCTAATTAGTATGCATTATAAGTTAGATTTAATTTAGAACGAATAGTAATCTTGTAAACTTAATTTCCCTGCACTTTTTTTTTATTATGTATAGAAGATGGAGTTGTATTGATAAATAGTTTAGTCATTCCAAAGATTGTCTATTTAGCTAACATTACAGAGCCACCTCCTAAATTCATAAACAAGCTGAACAAGTTAATTAGAAGCTTTATATTTAAAAACACTATTAGGAGCATTAAGCACACTACACTCATTCAAAACAAAGAGGATGGGGGGATAAACTTACAAGATGTTAAAACAAAAATACAGTCGCTAAGGCTAAAATTTGTAGGTCAAGTAGTTAGAAACCCAACAAACTTTCCCTTGACAATTTACTATTATGGTTTAAGATTAAGTAGTCTTCTTCCAATACACAATGATACTCCTCACTATTTTGGTACAGTCACTCATCCATTTTACAGATCTATTTCAAGAGAGTTTTACCTGGTAATGAACATTTAATACACAACAAAACCAAAGAATCATACACAACACTTAAAAAGCTGTTACAGGAAAGCCTAGTGAATAGGATTAAGTGGGGGAGAGTTCTTGGGGTGACAGAATTCAAGGACACATTCATAAACCTACACAGTAAACATATCCCACCAAAAGCTAGAGAGATTAGTTATAGACTTATCTTTGGGATGACCCCTATGGTTAGTAGACGGGCAAATGACCGTGAATGTATATTATGCCACCTTGAAAATGCTGATAACGAAAAAACACATGTATTTGGAATGTCCATTATTCCTTCAAGTTAGAAGTACTGTAATGGACCTATTGGAAGCAAACTGTGGCAATTATGTAAATGTTAACTTGTCTATTATTTTAAACAAGCTGCCAAAACTAAAAAATAAAATGATACATAACTTTAACTTGATTATTGTTTCCGAATACAGGAATCTTGTTTGGGCTACCTGGCTCAAATGTCTACATAATAATAAGGTGTTTGATCCTAATCACTTGGAATTAACATTTAGAAAAATAATGGACTTTAGGGTAGAGAATTATCTAGTTTGATTTTCATATACCTGTATAATGCTCATGTAGTTTTTCAGAAATAGGGTGTTGGGGGTCAGGGATATCTGATATTGTGTTGATTGTTCTGGAGTAGAGTATACTTGTATCATTTTTCTGTCTTTAGGGTGTTCATTGGTTAGGTAGTATGTCTTTGATATTAAATAATATTTCTATTACTGTTATTATATTTTTAGGTTAATCACTTTTCAATTGTTTATAATTTAATACTTGTGAATTATGATAACTTACAAATAAAAACATATTTTAAAAAAAAAAAAAAAAAAAAAAAGCCCACAAAAGAGGCAAGATGGCCCATAAAAGAGGCATATAAAGCCCAAAAAAGAGGCAAAGAAAAGAGGCATAAAGCCCAAGGATTCCTATGATGATAAAGCTAAAACTGAATAGCGCAAATTCTGAGGTTTCCTTTAAAAAAAAACAAAAAAAAAAACAACAGATCAATTATAAGACATCAGTTAGGCCAGGGGAGGCGCGGTGGCTGAGCAGTAAAGCGCTTGGCTTCCGAACTGGGATTTTCAACTTTGGAATCCTTTTCGCCTCTGAGTCCACTCAGCTCTAACCTGACATTAGTTGGGGAAAAGTAACGGCAGTTGGGCTGGCTACATGACACCCTCGTTAACCGTAGGCCACAAAAACAGATGAACTTTACATCATCTGCCCTATAGACCACAAGGTCTAAAAGGGGAACTAGTTAGGCCAGGTTCACATCTAACTTTACATTCACTTACACCTATCCTTTGATCTGCGGGACCGTTGGGGCACTACACAAGATCTGTTAAACTTCTTTCTCCATTCTTATCTCTCATTTGTCTTTGATATAATTTCATTCGGATGTTCTTTCTGAAAATATTGAAGCCTGCCTGGGTGGACCTCTTCGGGGGCCGATTTTGAGTTTGTGTTTCCACACAAACTCTCTTTTGTAACCTTGGTTTTTTTTTTGCGCCTCGAATTGTTGAAAGGCTGATCAGCAGCTCGCCGGGTCTGACGTCAAGAGGAAGTGATGAAGTTGGTGAGCAGAAGAAACTCTTTAACAACAGAAATAAAACCCAGATTGAAATCATAGCTAAACCACGAGAAGGCAAACATTCAAACTAAACAGTAAATTGAAAAATAATTTTCGAAATAATCTTTAAAGAAGATGGACAAATGTTTCAATGTCAAATGAATGTAATCAAACCGTAATGATATTAAACAGCAGTTAGCGAGGCATCAAAATAAAGCTGAAATACATTCTTTATCTCCCGAATAAAATTATCGCTTTTATGAAAAACTTTTATACTCTAGTACTAGATGCACCGACGTAACTTTAATCTTAAGGGGAGGAAAAAAAAAGATTATCAGATTAGGAAACTAAAGTAGCTAGTGTGGGTATGGAAGATGAGAAAGAAAGGGAGATAACTTTTTTTCAAAAAAATTCACTTATCTTCCGCTTCCACTTCTGATATTTTTTTTTACCACCATGGGAGATAAACGAGATAAGTTGTAAACTCCCCTTACAGTAACCCCCCCCCTCCCCCCGCTTTTCTTTTTTTTACACTTGCAAAATTTTTCTCAATTTTTTTAAAGACAAAAATCTAATTCTAGAAATGGAAAGGAACAAACAACAACAACAACAACAAAACATTGATCAACTATCTGTGTCCTGCTGCTAGCGTGTGATGGACCTGTCCATTGGCTGAAGATGTTCCATAGCAGGTCGCAAACTGATAAGTGTTTTGATAAGAAGTTTTTGATAAACTGGGGTGCATTATAGGAAAGAAAAAAGAGAAATTATACAAACACGTACCGGTTACTTAGTCTCAGTACCACTTACTGTAAGTCTTACTTAATCTCAATATTAGTCTTAGTCTCAGTTTGTCTTATTTAGTCACAGATATGGAAAGAAAAGTCAGAGCAAAGGTGTTCATTTGTTTGAATTGTACACACGCTCTTCCATTATGATCAAGGATGTGTCGTGGAAAACCGGAATGAGGGTCGTATGCTAGAAGGGAAGTCTCATGTTGCGTTAGATTTGTGATTGAAACAGTAGAGAGGCTTTTAGCCTGCTGTCCTTAAATATTTGAAAGAAAATAATATTTCATGATATTTTATAAAAGTAGAAGTTTTGCTGCAGTATGGAAACTGGATTACTGTATCATTACATCACATTCTATGTGTAGATAGAAACAGGTCAACAATACTTTGAATAAGAAATGCATTGCTTCTCATCGCCAACTATAATGTAACCATAGAACTTTGTATTGTTCTTGAGTCTATGTCTAGTACATACAATATTGTCATGCCTGGCTTCGACTACTAGGTGAGGGGAGATAACTCACTGTTTCACTGATGGTATGGAGAAACAAGAGAGGACATGGAGTTAAGAGAATGGGGAGACATAAATGAGAAAGAGGAAAGAAAGAGGATACCCTTTACCTTTACCAATCCCTTAACCTTCTGGAGCGTTGGGGGCACCACCGTCTTTCTCCATTTCTCTTTGTCTTTTGTATTGGATAGAATCTCTTTCAATGACAGGCGCGCGTCTTCCCATCGCGTTCACTGCCTCTTCTTCTTTTTCCTGGTACTGTTACCGGAAAGAAGGTCTTTGCGAGCCCTAAGGACCGTGTGATATGGCCATAGTGTTTTAGTTTGCGTTTTTTTGTCAGTAGCAAGCAGGTCATCGTGGGGTCCAATCGTTGTAGCAATCCTGTTTCTAATCTCCTGGTATGTGATGCAGTCAATAAATGTGATACCTAGGATCTGTCTGTAATAGCTCAATTCCATTGCTAGGATCTGTCTGTAATAGCTCAATTCCATTGCTAGGATCTGTTTGTAATAGCTCAATTCCATTGCTAGGATCTGTCTGTAATAGCTCAATTCCATTGCTAGGATCTGTCTGTAATAGCTCAATTCCATTGCTAGGATCTGTCTGTAATAGCTCAATTCCATTGCTAGGATCTGTCTGTAATAGCTCAATTCCATTGCTAGGATCTGTCTGTAATAGCTCAATTCCATTGCTAGGATCTGTCTGTAATAGCTCAATTCCATTGCTAGGATCTGTCTGTAATAGCTCAATTCCATTGCTAGGATCTGTCTGTAATAGCTCAATTCCATTGCTAGGATCTGTCTGTAATAGCTCAATTCCATTGCTAGGATCTGTCTGTAATAGCTCAATTCCATTGCTAGGATCTGTCTGTAATAGCTCAATTCCATTGCTAGGATCTGTCTGTAATAGCTCAATTCCATTGCTAGGATCTGTCTGTAATAGCTCAATTCCATTGCTAGGATCTGTCTGTAATAGCTCAATTCCATTGCTAGGGTCTCCTCCTCTCTAGTTCTGCAGTCAGAAAGAGGATGGGGAGAGATAAAGGAGTAGAGAAAAAAGTTAGGGATAGATAAAGGGGTAGAGAAAAAAGTTAGGGAGAGATGAAGGAGTAGAGAAAAAAGTTAGGGAGAGATAAAGGAGTAGAGAAAAAAGTTAGGGAGAGATAAAGAAGAAAGGGAGTGAGCAGAAATAGAGCAGGGAGGGGGGTAGAGATAAAGATGCTAAGAGAAAGAGAGAGACGAGAGATCAGTCCAAAGATGAGAGAGAAAGAACAAGAGAAGCTGAGAGGCCTTAAGGCTGGTGTTTGGCTAAACTGATGATTGACTATTGAGTCACTATTGGGTTACACTGTGGTTTACATTTAGTCTTACGAGCAAGTTTTGTAGGCTGCACAGTGGGAACAATTGATCTTGGTCTTCTGAGCTCCAATGGTACGGCGTTTGAATTGCTATTGAAAACACTCTCACACACAGACACCTACATATATATATAATAATAAAATAATGTATTATATATAGAGAGACATCCAGGCCTCCGTTCCAGGCACTATGTCAGGCCTACCGGACTCCGCCTCTGGGAGTGTAATGAAAGACGCTGCAGTTCTAATCTCGGGTGATAAGGGGCGATAAGGTTTGGCAGAATTCAGGGGAACAAACCCTTGATAACGAGCATCAAAAGGAAAAAAAAACCTTAAATGACTGGAACTTGCTGACAGCTAAGAGTAGATGATTGTGAGGTGAACACAGACGTTCTGGGCGTGGCTTCCTCTACGACTCAGTGTAAACTGTCAACAAGCTTTCATACCACGCTATATAATGTTCTGGTTTCAAATAGATACCTCACCGTGCTATGCTGTTATCACATTGATTAGTCAGGAGAGAGACTATAGCGAGATTGATAGAGTCAATGTATCTGGAAGTTTACAGTGACTAGAGGTACTATGCACCATCGCCCTTAGCTCGGCACGGGCACGGGGTGGGGGGGGGGGAGAAAATATCTGACACTACTACCATTATAGCACGTAACTATACACCAGCTTGTTGATACACGTAATACTCCGGATACACCAGAAAGCTAGCCTATTTTTTAAATTTAGGCCTTTGATGAAAATCTCTAATGAAGCTATTATTGGGATTAGTTACTACTTCCTAGTTAAAACATTTTTCGCAACTTTTTATTCTAAATACCGGTATCATTTGGCCATTCAGTTCACGAAATGGCTTGAGATGTCTGGCCAAAGTTGGCATGAGCAGATTTTTTTTTTCCAGATTTTATATGTTACGGCCAAAGCCCGAAATCGTCCAATTCGCGAACTGACCGGCCATTTAGAGAACTAGCTATTTTATCGCTTATATTTAACCGGCCATTTAGAGAACTAGCTATTTTATCGCTTATATTTGACCGGCCATTTAGAAAACTAGCTATTTTATCGCTTATATTTGACCGGCCATTTAGAGAACTAGCTATTTTATCGCTTATATTTGACCGGCCATTTAGAGAACTAGCTATTTTATCGCTTATATTTGACCGGCCATTTAGAGAACTAGCTATTTTATCGCTTATATTTGACCGGCCATTTAGAGAACTAGCTATTTTATCGCTTATATTTGACCGGCCATTTAGAAAACTAGCTATTTTATCGCTTATATTTGACCGGCCATTTAGAGAACTAGCTATTTTATCGCTTATATTTGACCGGCCATTTAGAGAACTAGCTATTTTATCGCTTATATTTGACCGGCCATTTAGAGAACTAGCTATTTTATCGCTTATATTTGACCGGCCATTTAGAGAACTAGCTATTTTATCGCTTATATTTGACCGGCCATTTAGAGAACTAGCTATTTTATCGCTTATATTTGACCGGCCATTTAGAGAACTAGCTATTTTATCGCTTATATTTGACCGGCCATTTAGAGAACTAGCTATTTTATCGCTTATATTTGACCGGCCATTTAGAGAACTAGCTATTTTATCGCTTATATTTGACCGGACATTTAGAGAACTAGCTATTTTATCGCTTATATTTGACCGGCCATTTAGAGAACTAGCTATTTTATCGCTTATATTTGACCGGCCATTTAGAGAACTAGCTATTTTATCGCTTATATTTGACCGGACATTTAGAGAACTAGCTATTTTATCGCTTATATTTGACCGGCCATTTAGAAAACTAGCTATTTTATCGCTTATATTTGACCGGCCATTTAGAGAACTAGCTATTTTATCGCTTATATTTGACCGGCCATTTAGAGAACTAGCTATTTTATCGCTTATATTTGACCGGCCATTTAGAGAACTAGCTATTTTATCGCTTATATTTGACCGGCCATTTAGAGAACTAGCTATTTTATCGCTTATATTTGACCGGCCATTTAGAGAACTAGCTATTTTATCGCTTATATTTGACCGGCCATTTAGAGAACTAGCTATTTTATCGCTTATATTTGACCGGCCATTTAGAGAACTAGCTATTTTATCGCTTATATTTGACCGGCCATTTAGAGAACTAGCTATTTTATCGCTTATATTTGACCGGCCATTTAGAGAACTAGCTATTTTATCGCTTATATTTGACCGGCCATTTAGAGAACTAGCTATTTTATCGCTTATATTTGACCGGCCATTTAGAGAACTAGCTATTTTATCGCTTATATTTGACCGGACAACGCGTGAGATGGCCGACCATTTCGCATTATATAAATTGAGTATTAGAAATTCTGTATATGTCGTTGTTGTGAAACATTCCAGCCACTGAGACACGTGTAAATCTTTCTTCGGACACATTCAGGTTGATCTTATCTCACAAGCCATTAAAACTTATCTGTTTGTTACTAGGGCTTGTAGCTTCCATTTTATTGTCCCCTGCCCTGTCAATAGACGCCCCTTCCTGCTCCCCTCGTTCTTTAACTAGTTTCGTAGACTATTGTTTCTAGCTCCATATCTACAAGATACATCTAGCTACCCGCCCCCTTTCATCATCGTTGAGTTTGTTTATGGGAATATTTTACAGTTTATTTATTTGTATAGACTCCCGACACATTTCTGGCTATTCTACGTTACAGTTGACAAGAGTTATGTTTCAGTTTCAAACCAACTTGAAAGATACAATCTTAGTCTTCTCTCTTTTGGCAATGTATGCTACCTGCCCTAGTGTCCACACACCCCTCCCCCCCCGCACACACATACATTGGCTAGGCCTGGTTGTAAGTACGAACATAAAGATTTGAACTCAGGCCTATTTTCGATGATGGTTGAGTCGTTTGCCCTCTCGTCTAACTTGAGATCAGAATAAATGTAAGACATCACACAATTGTTAGTTGTTAGTGTATTCTAGTGCTGCGACCTTTTTTTTTTACCTTAAGATAATTCTTGAAGAGAAGCACGGCCATTTTTATAGGCCAGAAATTTGTGACTCTCTAAAAACTTAGAACACGTGCCCAGAAATCAGTGACTCTCTAAAATCTTAGAACACGTGCCCAGAAATCAGTGACTCTCAAATCTTAGAACACGTGCCCAGAAATCAATGACTCTCTAAAATCTTAGAGCACGTGCCCAGAAATCAATGACTCTCTAAAAACGAAATGTGCTTAGAACGCGAGCCCAAAAAACTCTAAAAGAAATGTGCTTGGAACATGTGATAACTTTAACAAAAATGTAAATAATAGCAGAGAAATGCTGTTTAAGTAAAATATAAATCATATGTTGTGTATAAATGTACATCTCTGATGTCTGTTGAGACTAGGTCTCTTGAAACTCATGACTTTGTCATTGTCATAAGAGTTTAGACTAAGTTTCTTGAAACTCATGACTTTGTCATAAAAGTTGAGACTAGGTCTCTTGAAGCTCATGACTTTACCATAAGAGTTGAGACTAGGTCTCTTGAAGCTCATGACTTTACCATAAGAGTTAAGACTAGGTCTCTTGAAGCTCATGACTTTACCATAAGAGTTGAGACTAGGTCTCTTGAAGCTCCTCTGCTGCCGACAGAGTGTCCGTTTTACAACGAGCCCTTGATGAACGGTTGTCTGGCTATTTCCCGAAAGAACTTTGACTTGAATACAAAACACAAAATAATTCGAAATGATCTTCTACAACAAAAAAAAAAATAAAAAAAATCAAACAACTAGCTTTAATTAACATTCTTAAAGTAAATTTGAATTTCAAATCTATCGTTAATATAAATGCATTTTATTACATTCGCTACACCCCCCCCCCCCCGGGGCCCAGATTGGAATTTTAACCCTTTAAACGCGTGTGGTAGATTAGCCTCTAAACATCAGAATTGTAAAAAGTTCCATTTTGTATGCGCTTATTGTAAAATAATTCAGCACTTTAAGGGTTAAAGATGATGAAATCATCAAGCTCTCTATACAGAGCAAACCTAATTATTAATGTTGGAATATCAAGAACTCTTTTAACTGAGTTGAGATTTTGACTGATTTGTTCACTTTGAACTAATGTTTTAAAGTCTAGCCACTTGACGAACAACAGAACATACAACAAAACAAACAACAGAACATACAAGAAAAAGTACAACAGAACATACAACAAAACAAACAAGAAAACAGGCGGCATCAGTTTTTAACCCTCTTCCACCGACTGTTATTCGTTTTCCTACGGACTATTGCACGTGTCATATCAGTACGTCATGAGAGTCCATTTATTTATAAATATATATGTAGTGCTGACATTTGTCTTGATGTGGTGAAGACATGGCGCGCCAACCAAGAGAGACCTCATGATTACATGTATCCAACTCGTGTGTTGATGACAGTCTGTCAATACATATCGAACAACACAGCAGACGTTTTATGACCCAAGCACCTGGTAGTCCCCAATATCCTTATTACTAAACAAAAAAAGATAAAATGAGTACTTCACTCTTATCTGCCTTACACCAGTCTTTAAGTATTATCTGCCCCTGTGTTTCTGTAACTGAGACAATATGTTGACTGGATATTGCCACTCCACTATCGTTTAGACCGTAACCTACCATGGCTTCAGTAATCTGTGTCTCCCAACAGAGAGTTGTGTTGACAATTGGCCCCATAGTTTTCTTTTTATCAAGGTCCTGCGATCGGCATTGGGAGAAAGTTGATGTTGGATTCTATAAATATTGACTTGGTGATTAGAAGTGTATTCACTTATCTGATTGGTGCCTTGGTGGAAGAGTCTCTTGGCTGTCTTGTACTTCAGAAGATGACAAGAATGGTTTGATGTGCCAAGTTGCATGTTAAAAAAGCTTGTCACTTTTCTGAAACGTCGTCATTAGAATTTGAGTCCATTTCGGTCTAGTGTAAAACTTCATGGCTACTAGTCAGAATGTGAGTAAATAGACTTCATTGTGTACGTAACAGTAAGCTCATTAATACAACACTTTGGTCAACGTAATACAGCATTGGCAGTGTTCAACAAAACTAGACATATCTAGAGCGAGATACTATAGGCGTTGTAAAAAAAGATCTTTTCCTTTCTGTAGAACTCTACTTTCACTTTATTCAAAGTATAAATGGATACAATTATTTATTTAGATGTATATAGCCTACTAGCTGATACCTGTGCTACGCTACGGTTTGAATTGCAAGGCTAGATATACTTATTTAGCCCGGAACGTTGTTAAACCCTTCAACCGCTCCCTCCCACCCCCAACACAGTTTTCCAGCCCTCAAATTTTATGTCCTTTTTTGGTCTCTTTCATTCTACAAACTTGGGGCCACTATTAGGCATTTAGAGTATGAACAAACATGGGGCCACTATAAGGCATTTAGAGTATGAACAAACTTGGGGCCACTATTAGGCATTTAGAGTATGAACAAACTTGGGGCCACTATTAGGCATTTAGAGTATGAACAAACTTGGGGCCAATATAAGGCATTTAGAGTATGAACAAACTTGGGGCCACTATTAGGCATTTAGAGTATGAACAAACTTGGGGCCACTATTAGGCATTTAGAGTATGAACAAACTTGGGGCCACTATTAGGCATTTAGAGTATGAACAAACTTGGGGCCACTATTAGGCATTTAGAGTATGAACAAACTTGGGGCCACTATTAGGCATTTAGAGTATGAACAAACTTGGGGCCACTATTAGGCATTTAGAGTATGAACAAACTTGGGGCCACTATTAGGCATTTAGAGTATGAACAAACTTGGGGCCACTATTAGGCATTTAGAGTATGAACAAACTTGGGGCCACTATTAAGCATTTAGAGTATGAACAAACTTGGGGCCAATATTAGGCCTATAGTATGTACAAACTTGGGGCCACTATTAGGCATTTAGAGTATGAACAAACTTGGGGCCACTATTAGGCATTTAGAGTATGAACAAACTTGGGGCCACTATTAGGCATTTAGAGTATGAATAAACTTGGGGCCACTATTAGGCCTATAGAGTATGTACAAACTTGGGGCCACTATTAGGCATTTAGAGTATGAACAAACTTGGGGCCACTATTAGGCATTTAGAGTATGAACAAACTTGGGGCCACTATTAGGCATTTAGAGTATGAACAAACTTGGGGCCACTATTAGGCATTTAGAGTATGAACAAACTTGGGGCCACTATTAGGCATTTAGAGTATGAACAAACTTGGGGCCACTATTAGGCATTTAGAGTATGAACAAACTTGGGGCCAATATTAGGCCTATAGTATGTACAAACTTGGGGCCACTATTAGGCATTTAGAGTATGAACAAACTTGGGGCCACTATTAGGCATTTAGAGTATGAACAAACTTGGGGCCACTATTAGGCATTTAGAGTATGAACAAACTTGGGGCCACTATTAGGCAATTAGAGTATGAACAAACTTGGGGCCACTATTAGGCATTTAGAGTATGAACAAACTTGGGGCCACTATAAGGCATTTTGAGTATGAACAAACTTGGGGCCACTATAAGGCATTTAGAGTATGAACAAACTTGGGGCCACTATTAGGCATTTAGAGTATGAACAAACTTGGGGCCACTATTAGGCATTTAGAGTATGAACAAACTTGGGGCCACTATTAGGCATTTAGAGTATGAACAAACTTGGGGCCACTATTAGGCATTTAGAGTATGAACAAACTTGGGGCCACTATTAGGCATTTAGAGTATGAACAAACTTGGGGCCACTATTAGGCCTATAGAGTATGTACAAACTTGGGGCCACTATTAGGCATTTAGAGTATGAACAAACTTGGGGCCACTATTAGGCATTTAGAGTATGAACAAACTTGGGGCCACTATTAGGCATTTAGAGTATGAACAAACTTGGGGCCACTATTAGGCATTTAGAGTATGAACAAACTTGGGGCCACTATTAGGCATTTAGAGTATGAACAAACTTGGGGCCACTATTAGGCCTATAGAGTATGTACAAACTTGGGGCCACTATTAGGCCTATAGAGTATGCACAAACTTGGGGTCACTATTAGGACTATAGAGTATGTAGAATCACTTCTTATTTCTATTAGTTACAGCCTTCTTATGTACTTGCATTATAATGTCTCCCCCCCCCAACCCATTATTTTTCATTGAAACACCCCTCACCCAACATCACACTTTTTGACCGGGGGCACGACATTTCGTTCACTAATATTTCGTTCATCCGACAATCAGTTTACCCGACATTTCGTTCACCCGACAATTAGTTTACCCGACATTTCGTTCACTAATACTTCGTTCATCCGACAATCAGTTTACCCGACATTTCGTTCATCCGACAATCAGTTTACCCGACATTTCGTTCACCCGACAATTAGTTTACCCGCCATTTCGTTCACCCGACAATTAGTTTACCCGCCATTTCGTTCACCCGACAATTAGTTTACCCGCCATTTCGTTCACCCGACAATTAGTTTACCCGCCATTTCGTTCACCCGACAATTCGTTCACTCTACTATTCGTTCACACTACTATTCGTTCACACTACTATTCGTTCACCCGACAATTCGTTCACACTACTATTCGTTCACCCGACAATTCGTTCACACTACTATTCGTTCACCCGACAATTCGTTCACACTACTATTCGTTCACCCGACCGACAACTTGCTCACAGACAACTGATTCACCAACACCTAGTTCACCCACAGTTGTTTCACGACAAATCGTTCACAAGACAAATTGTTCACTGACTATTCCTTGACCGATAAATTCTTTATGTGTAAATCGTTCACTGGATAGTCACATAGTGTTAATAATATATATTCTCGTCGCGTGTTTAATTTGTTAACATTAAATGTTTTGTAGCTATTATTTCCAAAAAAAAATAATTAATCCGAGTTTCTTTGTTAATTTTTTTGTTGTTCATTTTTTGTTCATTGTTATAATTTATACGCTTTTATACAGATGTAAAAAACAACAACACATTTGATGATCACAGTAATCTAAGAATAATCCCTCATATTCTCTCTGACAATGATCTCCATCTAGAGGAGAATTGCATTTAAGATCTAGATCTGTGAAGAAATAGACAGAAAGAACGAAGTGGATCGAAAGTTACGAACCAAACAAATGTTCAGAATGGCCTGGAACTAAGGATTGTGTTCTACTTTTAGACATACAAATGGTTGTCAAATACATCGTTAGTATAAATCTACGAAAAAAATATTACTTTTGTTAAATTTCACCGCTTCGATTTTTATCTTGAAAACTGGTTTAGTTGTCCTAGGCTTCAGTTCAGAAAGAATCAGTTGGGATTTCGTATTTTATTGTTCAAGTGGGAGAAATAGTGATCTTTATTACGGGGTAGTGGTCAGCACCAAATATATATATATATATTTAAACGTTTAATATTATCCTTTTTTTTTAAAAAAAAAAGTACGTGTTGATTATATATAATGAGAAACAATCAGGAGCTAGTGGTCCTTAGGCAGTTTACAGCCCACAGTGCTACATCCTGGCAGAACCTGATCCCAAACTGTATCGGCTATTGCTAGTGGTCCTTAGGCAGTTTACAGCCCACAGTGCTACATCCTGGCAGAACCTGATCCCAAACTGTATCGGCTATTGCCGTTTCTTAGAACAGATTAGCTACGCGGAGAGGGGTTAGGGTTAGGGTTGTAGGTGCCACGTTTTGATCATAGCTAATAGGCAGACTTTTATGTCTATGAGTTGAGCTTGTCCACGACTGGGCCTACGCTCTAGTACATGTGACCAACTTTCAAAAGCTGGTCGTATATTATATACAAGACTTTTCATAAGCACAACCAAACCAAAGACAAATACACACTATATACTAAAACATCAAACCCAAACCACAAAGACATAATTGACAAGACTTGGATTGTTGTTTTAATATTCATTTTTTTTTCTTGTCCAATGTGTAGATGATGGCGATGAGGATACTTCCGACAAGTGTGACGTAAGAGAAGGCGATAAAGAAACAGACAGCAATGAACATTCGCCAGTCAACTCCGAGGCATCTCCAGAGAGACATACTGGCGGCATCTGGTCACCTGAAAGTGGCAATACTCTAACGGACCAGGGGACGTGTGGCTATGACAATATGGATGAGAGCGAGTGCCAGGATGGACATTCAGTGACGTCGGAAGATTTAAAAGAAGAACATGGGACCGAGCCCGGCAATAGAAGTCCTGCGTCAGATCAACTCTCTTCGAAATCCCCGGACTGTGCTCGGACATCAAAATGTGATCTACCTGAACAATCTCCCGACACTGGCAAAGAGGAAGACGATGTTCAGTCGATTGTCATCAAAACGGAGCCACCGTCAAGCCCGTCTTCCGTTGTCAATGACAACGAATCACGTGATGCTGTCTATCCTCAAAACATTTCCGCATCTTTCGCAACTCTCAATGGATCACGTGCTCTTAGGCGGAGGCGCCGCTCACGTTCAAGGTCGAGGTCAAAATCTGGAGGTGTGCCTGCCTCCCCCGAAGCCACGTCCACCTTAACCCAGACGAGGGAGGAGGCGGAGCGAGCGCTTGTCAATCGGCTGCAGTTGCCAAGCGACGTGCTGTACTTCCGGCAACAAGAAATGAACATTCACGGTACGCCCAGTGTTAGCTGGGTTGTCTGTTGCGCAATACCACTCCCACAAGGCTCATCCTTGGGGCCATTTCAAGGTCAACTTGTTCCACCAGAATCTGTCAAAGTTGGAGATCTGATTGTCCAAGTAAGATTTAAGTTTTGAAATGTCATTGTTCTTTAAACTGAATGAAAAACCCTAATGTTTCCATTCATGCAGAAACTTACATGAATGACAATGGTTGATGTAATGAAGTCACTGACTGGGGTGGTGCATTACATTCTGACTTAGAAAGCTGACTTTAAGCCATTTCAGCAATAGGTTTGGAACGTGTTCACTCTTGTCATAGAGAGCTGGAGGTCACATCCTGGTTGACGTTGGGCTTTTATTATGTAGTTTTGTTTAGGACATTTCTGAAGCCTCAAGAGGCTTTCATTCCGTAAGTTGTTTGAGTTGTAAAAAAAAACTGGTCTCGCAGTCTCTCAACACTGGCGCTAGAAGCTTTAAGTCTGCATCTCCTGCCCCAGAGACTTTTCACTTTGAGAAGCTTTAAGTCTGCATCTCCTGCCCCAGAGACTTTTCACTTTGAGAAGCTTTAAGTCTGCATCTCCTGCCCCAGAGACTTTTCACTTTGAGAAGCTTTAAGTCTGCATCTCCTGCCCCAGAGACTTTTCACTTTGAGAAGCTTTAAGTCTGCATCTCCTGCCCCAGAGACTTTTCACTTTGAGAAGCTTTAAGTCTGCATCTCCTGCCCCAGAGACTTTTCACTTTGAGAAGCTTTAAGTCTGCATCTCCTGCCCCAGAGACTTTTCACTTTGAGAAGCTTTAAGTCTGCATCTCCTGCCCCAGAGACTTTTCACTTTGAGAAGCTTTAAGTCTGCATCTCCTGCCCCAGAGACTTTTCACTTTGAGAAGCTCTAAGTCTGCATCTCCTGCCCCAGAGACTTTTCACTTTGAGAAGCTCTAAGTCTGCATCTCCTGCCCCAGAAACTTTTCACTTTGAGAAGCTTTAAGTCTGCATCTCCTGCCCCAGAGACTTTTCACTTTGAGAAGCTTTAAGTCTGCATCTCCTGCCCCAGAGACTTTTCACTTTGAGAAGCTTCTACCATTCTCTCTTCTGTCAGCCAGTGACACACAATGAAACTAGGAGCAGACTTCAAGTTTGTAAACTTTGTTACATTCTTACATTCTGTCTCTCTCTCTTTTTTATACTGTCCTACAATCTGTATGTGTTGTTACATACAATCTGTATCTGTTGTTACATACAATCTGTATGTGTTGTTACATACAATCTGTATCTGTTGTTACATACAATCTGTATGTGTTGTTACATACAATCTGTATGTGTTGTTACATACAATCTGTATGTGTTGTTACATACAATCTGTATGTGTTGTTACATACAATCTATGTCTGTTGTTACATACAACCTGTGTCTGTTGTTACATACAATCTGTGTCTGTTGTTGCATACAATCTGTGTTTGTTGTTACATACAATCTGTGTTTGTTGTTACATACAATCTGTGTTAGTTGTTACATACAATCTGTATCTGTTGTTACATACAATCTGTATGTGTTGTTACATACAATCTGTATCTGTTGTTACATACAATCTGTATGTGTTGTTACATACAATCTGTATGTGTTGTTACATACAATCTATGTCTGTTGTTACATACAACCTGTGTCTGTTGTTACATACAATCTGTGTCTGTTGTTACATACAATCTGTGTTTGTTGTTACATACAATCTGTGTTTGTTGTTACATACAATCTGTGTCTATTGTTAGATACAATCTGTGTTTGTTGTTACATACAATCTGTGTCTATTGTTACATACAATCTGTGTCTGTTGTTACATACAATCTGTATCTGTTGTTACATACAATCTGTGTTTGTTGTTACATACAATCTGTGTCTATTGTTACATACAATCTGTGTCTGTTGTTACATACAATCTGTATCTGTTGTTACATACAATCTGTGTTTGTTGTTACATACAATCTGTGTCTATTGTTACATACAATCTGTGTCTGTTGTTACATACAATCTGTGTCTGTTGTTACATACAATCTGTGTCTAGTCTTCATAATGTTTACTTTCTGTCCAATACATCATCTTAGTATCTTCTCGCCACACACACGCACACACACACTGTCTCCCACACGCACCAGCTGTCTCACATCCAAGCCAAACTTATCCAATGGAATCTACGTCTTATCTCTATCGCACATCACGAGGTAAATAATGGAACTTATCTTGGTGTTCATCAACATCATTTAGTATCATTCATCAAACCTTGGAGGACGTAATCTTGCGTCTCTATCTTTCTTATTGCGTCCAACGATATTACACACACACACACGCACACCCGCAGCACACACACACACTGGCGTACACTTAAGACTAGCACACACAGATATATTGTTTTTGTTGAAGAAAAAAATGTAAGTTATTTTCATTTACGCGTGTCTTTTAAAGAAGCTTTAAAGTCTGCCTGTCTGTCTGTCTGTGAAGTTCATTTCACGAGAAAAGAAAAAGAAAAAAAAGAGCTAAAGAAAATTGAATTTCGGTTACTTAAAATTACTTTTAAAGAAAGAATTGTCCTCTTAAAAAAAGGTATCTATAAATATGTACGTATAAAATCCTTTTTAAAACCTATTCCTCTTCAGCAACCTAACAGTTCAAAAATTAAAACTGTGCTGTACTTACACTTACAAACATACACTTTAATCTATTATTGCCTTAAAAGGCCTTCCGCAGTGGTCGCCTATTAGCTTATGCACATACTCCCTTAGAAGTATTGTTTATAAATTGTTGTTTATTCTAAGTTTTTTTATAGCACTTTGAGAGTAACAGGCATAATATACTAAGTCTAGGCCACAAAAAACTAAAGCCAAAGTTTTAAACCTCTTCAGTTTTAATTGGATTTAAGTTTTATGCTTGGCATGGAGGAGTTAGTCTGATCACACTGATCAAATAATAATAATAGTAATAGATACAAGAAATCTACAATTTTGTTAGTTTATATTTTGGAAGAAAGGCTTGAAAAAGTCTATACCTTAGTATTTCTAGGTTGTAGTCACAAATACATTATGTGCATTTCTCTAAACTTATAAACTAGTGACTGTTTTAATAGGGTTTGAATCTAGACAGAGATTTCATCACAGATAGCGTGTGGAGGGCGAGGTAACTTATCCACATCGATGTGGTTATCTTCTGTGGAGTGGATGTTTGCCCTCCTGTTCCCCATACACTAGAAAACAACAGGGCTAAGATCTAGCGATAACCGGCACTGGAGATCAGATAACAAGAAAATATTGAAAAGGTACGGGGGGGGGGGAGCTCGACTAAAGCAATGCTGGTTTTAGGGGTCGAGGGTTACCAAATTGTTCTTTTAGAGGGGAACCTTATCATTCTATATTGGCTGTATATAGTTGATCCTAAAGATAAGTAAGTCGTGTGATAAAGGGGAACCATAACCCATGAATAACAGCAATATATAAATCTACATGTTCCTTCGTTCGTCTAATCAACCTGTAAGCAAGGTCTGTAAGACTTACGCCAAGATGATTATAGAACTTCATTCAGTTGTATTTCAAGGTTATTTGAACTCTTCATAACTCACCTCATGAAGTCAAACCATCACTATGGTTACTTAGCTACTTACATTTTTAAACTTTTATATTTTATTTTTTGTTTAGTGTTTCACTCTCTTACAGGAGCCAGTCCCATTATTCGCATTGCCCAGTCCCATTATTCGCATTGCCCAGTCCCATTATTCGCATTGCCCAGTCCCATTATTCACATTGCCCAGTCCCATTATTCGCATTGCCCAGTCCCATTATTCGCATTGCCCAGTCCCATTCTATGTTTGCCCCTGGCTTAATCCCAGTTTTTATTCTTTGAATATTTCAAGCGTTAAAAATGTAATTCTATCCAATTGTCTGCTATGTAGGGTATATTCTGTATGATTATTTCCCTTTGCTATCTTCACACCTTCCCACCTTCTGCCTCGGTCGTCTGCTGTTCCGGTCATTCACACCTTAATAATATCTGTCAAATTTCTCGTTCCTTTTTCATTCAACGCCAACTTTTACATTTTCCCCACCGGTCTTTAAGTTCTGCAGGATTGTTTTCTTTTTTTTTTTTGGATCTAAAAGTTGAGCATTGACAAAACTTAAAATCTAATTCTGTTGGTGGTTTTTTCGCATAAGTCATTGTTTTATGGTTTGCGTTCAAACTTCACATCAATGCAAGAGTTGTCATATGACATGACTTACCACAAACAGAAGTTGGAATTCTGTTCCAAGAGGAGTCACAAGACCTGGCTTGCTACAGTTTGAAGTTTTAAATTTGTGGAGAAGCTACTTTGTCACCCCAGACTAGAATAAACTTAAATTGTTTTCCTCGAATATAAAAAATATGAATTTTGATTTTGATTTAAAATTCAAGACTAATTTTTTTTTTGTCGTGAAATTTGGAATCGCTTGTTGACAAAGAGGGGGCGCTGAATGTAATTTGGATAGCTATGTGTGTATGTGTGGATGTTTGATTACCTTTAGGACAAATAGTTGGCGGATTAAAATATATAGGCTGCCACGTCATTACATCTTATATTTTGTAGATATTACAATACTGTAATACTGCATTAAGAATTGTTAAGAATTTCACGACTTTAATGTGCATCAAAAGTATGCGGTCATCTAGAAATGCTGACAATAAACCAACACCGACAAACTCGAACAACGAACTCACTTCATTGGTTAGGAATGACTATTCTAATTATAGAAAAAAAAAAAGGTCGGAATGCTTTATATGTGCGTATGTGTGTGAGTGTGTGGTATATGTGTGTATGTCTATGTCGTCATGTGTACACTTCATCACTGAAACCAGCTGATGGCGATCAAAACTGTGATCTTTGTTGCCAACTTTTAATTATTATTCTTAGAATAGAATATCTAGCTCAAAAATTAATATTACCTTGGCTCATAATGGTTGTAACAGAAAGAGAAGCATGGGACATAACACATAAAACAGATTGTGGAATCGTTCTGCAGTTACTTGCCCTTTTTTTTTTTACTTCGCATTATTCTACACCCGGGGTGGGCAACATCTTTCTATCGTAAAACAAAAAAGTAAAGTTGTTTTGTTTTTTTTCTATCGAGGTCCGCTCAAAAAATATTTGGGAATTGGGGGCGATTTATATATAAAATATGTACTTAATTACTGAAACTTAGAAAAATACGAAATCTATGTCTTTTAATTCAGATTCGTACTGTATTATACATTTACATTTAATTTTTTACACTCCCAATTAGGAGTTACAACCAGAGTTTGCGATTTCTGAAACTAAGTTTATGAATTGTTTTTTTTTTTATCTAATTTTGTCAATCTCTGCTACATCATAATGATTCACCAGAAACACACTGTTAAACTTAATGTGAATTATATAACTGGTTAAACTCATGCATAATGTTGAGCTAGATTACTAGTTGTTAAGCCAGTGAGCATCGACCTGTTCCACACTGATTTATTATCAAACAAAAAGAATAAAAAATACTTGTTCACAGATATACACCCACCCTAATAATAGGAGAGTTTAGCGGTCAAGTTTTTTTTTAAGTGTGGAAATTTAGCTTCTGGCACCTATAAAACCTCCGCGATATATCTATATCTATCTATCTACATCTAAATCTAAATCTATCTACATCTGAATCTAAATCTATCCATCTATCTATCTATCTATATATATCTCTCTCTCTCTCTCTCTCTCTCTCTCTCTCTCTCTCTATATATATATATATATATATATATATATATATATATATATATATATATATATATATATATATATATACCAGAGAGTAAACTATTTAGGGCTGGGTACGACTTCAACTAAATAGTAGTGATTTGCTACACTGTCTATTGTGTTGATGTATTGTTTGTGGGCTCAGCTACTGATGTTCAATGACTTCGCCAGAAAGTAGTGGCTGATAGCAACACTGCGTAATGAAAGGGAGATAAGAACTAGAAATAAAAACACGACATTATCAATCTCCACTGCTATTACTGCATTTATCAGCGCGTCCAGAGATAACAGTTCACGATGACTTCAACTGACAACAAATGAGAAAAAACAAGGCTGTGTGTCGTGTTTACATTTGATTGGTCCAAATAGTCTGGAGAGCTGGTCTGATAGCAGTTTGTATTTTTTATTTTATTTGTAAAACATGTTCATTCCGCCATCTTTGTCTTGTACTAACTTGCTCGCGAAGGAAAAAAATGGGGGCCGGGGGAAGGGAGGTAATCAAAGTTTGGTACAGATAAGAGTAAGGGGGAAAATGATTTTTTAAATTTATCTCCCTTTGTTATCTCACTGAATTTATGCTGAAGTTCTAATCAGAAAACAAGATAGCCTATCAGTGACTGCTATGTAGTTTGACCATTTTTTGTTGCGGTCACTACGAACAGTATTATAAACAGCTGACGTTCCATTAAAACTATATCATGTCCTTCACTTTGCTGCTGATGTAGTCGTAGATGACCTGAACTCTACTAAGTCAAGTGTTTACCTTGAAGGTTCAGGCTAATCGAATAGCTCTTGGGAAAAGCTCTTCTATAAGTTTGTCCTTGGCTATGGAACACACATAGTTTAGTAGTCAAAGGGAAGTAAGTCAAGTCTCGGTTTGCGCGGATGTCACGTGTCCAGCACACCTGCCATACATGTTCCCGTTATATTCCTCATGAGCTGTCTGCAACTCATCAAGCAGCACGCGCTTCTAAAGTCATTGTAGAAATACATTCAGAAAAACAACAACATTAAAACTAATTACATTTGACCAAATTCGTGTCTTCTCTCTTTTCGTTTTTAAATGTAGCCTAAATGCTGCTACATCAGCCTGACTACATTTACGTTGTGTATGTGTGTGCTGCTGTTGTTGTTATGACAATGAGAACACTTATTTATAACTTTTTTAAAAATATTGTTTGTGTACATTCTTACCTTTGACCTTTGTACTGCTTCATTTGAAACAATTGGAGACACCAAGCAACTGAAAGGAAATGCTAGACATGACATGTAGATATGTATTACTTCTTCCAAAGTAATTTTACTACTGACAATAATCTTTGCCAGTTTTAGTTCAGAGTTTTAGTTCAGAGTTTGATCAACTGACTTCTTTCTTTGATGATTTTAGTTCAGAGTTTTAGTTTGATCAACTGACTTCTTTCTTTGATGATTTTAGTTCAGAGTTTTAGTTTGATCAACTGACTTCTTTCTTTGATGATTTTAGTTCACCAACAAGAAAGGTCAACAAGCTTTAATGAATGTAGCTGGTCAGTCTGGTGGCTGGCTGGCTTTGCTGAGATCTGCTGGAACTGGAGCAGACAGGAATACACACGTCTACTGGGAAGGTAAGATGTAGCCACAAGTTGAACACACAGCTTAGGATTGACCACTAGATTTTTGTTTACTGGTAAGGTAAGATGTAGCCACAAGTTGAACACACAGCTTAGGATTGACCACTAGATTTTTGTTTACTGGTAAGGTAAGATGTAGCCACAAGTTGAACACACAGCTTAGGATTGACCACTAGATTTTTGTTTACTGGTAAGGTAAGATGTAGCCACAAGTTGAACACACAGCTTAGGATTGACCACTAGATTTTTGTTTACTGGTAAGGTAAGATGTAGCCACAAGTTGAACACACAGCTTAGGATTGACCACTAGATTTTTGTTTACTGGTAAGGTAAGATGTAGCCACAAGTTGAACACACAGCTTAGGATTGACCACTAGATTTTTGTTTACTGGAAAGGTAAGATGTAGCCACAAGTTGAACACACAGCTTAGGATTGACCACTAGATTTTTGTTTACTGGAAAGGTAAGATGTAGCCACAAGTTGAACACACAGCTTAGGATTGACCACTAGATTTTTGTTTACTGGAAAGGTATGATATAGTCACAAGTGGAATAGAATACACAGCTTAGGATTGACCACTAGAGTTTTGTTCCCAATAGAATGTTTTTGATATTAGTAAAAAAAAAAAACTTGCTGACTGGCTAAAAGAAACCATAAACAAGAGCTTGTTTCTGTCCTTTCATGTAAATGGACAAGCCTCTATATTGATATGCCAGTAAGAGCTGCTTACTGAGAGAATTGGTTAGCAAACTGTCACAGCACCAAAAGTGGAGAGAATTGGTTAGCAAACTGTCACAGCACCAAAAGTAAAGGGACAGATGATACTGATAATAATGATTTCTATGAATGTGACTGTGTATTGTTTGTACCCAGTGACTATGTGTGAAGTTTTGAATTATATTTGGACTTCCATATCTAGATTTAAAATGTCTTGTTAGGAAAGGTAGTTGTAAATAGTTATAAAGAAAAAAAATAAATATTTTCAAATGATAATTAAATTACTAATTAATTAATGTTTCTGTATTTTGTTTTTAAATTTAAGATGTTTCTATTATTGTGACATTATTAGTTTTTACTTCGAGGCTTGTACTTCAATCTATATATCTCTCCTTAAGAGATAGCACCTACTGTGAAAATATTTTGTATCACTTGAACTTAAGTGTTTCTATTCTCTTTAATGTGAGGTCATGTTCAATAGTTGCTGTCATTTCTAGGCCTGTAGGCCTACTAAAGTATTTGAATCTCTCTCATTAGGAGGAATGCTCTAATGTCATGTTCAATAGTTACTGTCATTTCTAGGCCTGTAGGCCTACTAAAGTATTTGAATCTCTCTCATTAGGAGGAATGCTCTAATGTCATGTTCAATAGTTGCTGTCATTTCTAGGCCTGTAGGCCTACTAAAGTATTTGAATCTCTCTCATTAGGAGGAATGCTCTAATGTCATGTTCAATAGTTACTGTCATTTCCAGGCCTGTAGGCCTACTAAACTATTTGAATCTCTCTTATTAGGAGGCAGGATCTGGTGTGAGATCATCTCTGACATTGATATTGGCACAGAGCTGAGAGCCTCTTTCACTTTCCAGAATGAGGATGAAGGAGAAGATGTGGATGTGGAGGAAGACAGTCTGGGCTCCAGCATCAAAGATGAAGTGAGTGGCAGTGAGGAGAGCAGCAGCAACTACAGCAGCCTCCAGCAGCACTCACATCAACAGACTGCAGCACCTGGTCATGGTAGGTAGTTGGCAGTGTAGCGCTTCATCTTTTGCTGATGATGTAAAGGTCATCTGTTTCTGTGGCCTATGGTTAATGAAATTGTCATGTGGCCAGCACAATGACCAACCACCTTTACTTTTCCCCAACTAATGTCAGGTACCCATTAGAGATAAGAGTTGGGTGGACTCAGAGGCATCCAAAGATTCCAAAATAAAAAATCGCAGTCTTCTCCAGGATTTGATCCCGGGACCCTTGGTTAGGTTAGGGATTAGGATTTCTGAAAAAGGTAGAGTTAGGTTTCTATAAGTAATTTGCTCATATATCCAATTTTTCGTTCACTTTAACGAGTGCCTGTCCAGATAACATGTACATTATCTAGGTAATGTGAATAAATGAAACAATTTTCCACTCATTAATCAGTGCCCAATACATTAACGGAATTTACCTAGACTAGGTAATCTGCCAACTGCATTAACTGATTTTCCTAGTTAATCTGCCCAATGCATAATTTATCTGCACATTTGCCCTTTAGGTGTAACATACATTACCATGGCATAGGCTTAGAATAAAAAGCTTAGATACAAGATTCTGACAAATTAAAAAAACAACTCAAAATCTAGAAGATATAAAAACCAAAAACTTAAGTAGAAATTTAAAACCAAATTGAACGTCATAGTGAAAACAAATAGTAAGAATGGATATTTAAATAAAGCTCACTAAAGAAAAAGATGTCAACAATCACAGTTCAGAGCACTGAATTTCTCATATAGATAACAATGTAGCATGATGTAAGGTTGAAAAGAAAATGAACTGCTAAATAAAAAACTTTCATAGATAAATCATTAAATTATTTTTCTAACATTTAAATTAAAACCTTACAGAGTTTGCAGTAAAAAAACAACAACACACAAACATCTATTTCCAAAAGATTCCTGAATATGTTATTTTCTTTGAGCTATGAACTAAGAATAAATTAGACAGGATTCTCTTAATTCTGAAAGTAAATTAAAATTATTTTTTTTTTTTACCATTTATCCTAACAATCATCGAGCAATGTTTAATGCAAGATTTTGTGAACAACAATCTTGAAATAGTAGAGATTTGATGCATTTTTCATTCAACCAAAATCGAAATTTGTTTCTGTACAAACAAGTTTTGATAAATGTTCTCCATACATTTCAACTCTGTACCAAAGCACACGTCCAAGAACATGGCTAATGGAAGCTGATGGCTTCTTCTGTTGTTTTTCTTGTGTGGGTTAGAAGACAAAATCCTTAGTACCCTATCAGGCTCATAGACTTATAGTGACTGATGTACATCACACTGTACCCTATCAGGCTCATAGACTTATAGTGACTGATGTACATCACACTGTACCCTATCAGGCTCATAGACTTATAGTGACTGATGTACATCACACTGTACCCTATCAGGCTCATAGACTTATAGTGACTGATGTACATCACACTGTACCCTATCAGGCTCATAGACTTATAGTGACTGATGTACATCATACTGTACCCTATCAGGCTCATAGACTTATAGTGACTGATGTACATCACAGTGTACACATGAATACCTGCTCTACAGACTCCATGAAAAATATAGAACTCATAAATTATGCATTTCATTTACAATATAAATACATTTTTATAGTAAACTTGTATATGAGTTATGTATTTTAAAAAGTGTCTTTATTCTTCTATACATATACCAATAGACATTTAATAGCATTGACTTTTATTTTTATCTTAACATTAGATTTAGATCTATATCAAGACCAGGCTGACTTAAGCAGAAACCTGATCAACGTCTTGAATATAAAAGTTCCTACTGTGAAGTTATACATGTAATGAATTTGTATCCCCTCGACTCTCCTTTCTCTGACCTAGACTTGTGTAAGTCAATTTAGTCTGTTCTGTTTCAGCTGCACTTATCTATGGCTGCCCATTCTGTGGTGTCAGATTCTCAAGTCCCAGAACTCTCCAGGGCCACTTAAGTTTTTATTGTTCCAAGAAGACCTCTGAACACAGCGTGACTGCGTCTCCTAAAGTGGCAGAAAAGAAAAGTAATCCAGGAAAAACTGAAGGTGCAGTAGAGCTCATTTACTTCCCTTTATAACTAAATATTTATTATCTTTTCAATTGAAGACCTTTTTTATTATTGTTTTTTTTTTTTAAATTAGCTTTTACATTATTAAGAACTAGATCAATGCATAAGATAATTAAATATCTCATCACCTGATATATGATAGATATGTACATCTACTAGTGCTCATTGTTTAAATGAAAGTCACCTGCTCCAATCTTAGTTAGAGATATAATTCCAGATTTTAATGTGTCTCTTCAACAATCTCCAATGGATATTTTACTTTTGTTTATCTTTAAAAAAGTTTTTGTTTTTAACCATGGAGAGACAAAAAAGGTAATAACTTGACATTATCAGTCCCATAGAGTGCTAGGTTTCAAATATACATAAATATTGACAGGAGGCTAATGGAGTTTTAAAATTTGAACATTTTAAAAAGTCTTTTATCTTGAAAACATATCCACTAAATACTATAGCCTGTATGTGACAATGGGTTTTTAGAACAAAGACAAACTGACAGCATCAACTCTGATTTCTACTAATGCAAATTTGTATTTTACTAATTACTCAAGTTTAATTTGACAAATTTCACCTTTTTTTAAAAAATAAAACTCCATTTTGTAATTCATTCTAAATTTTTCTGTTCATTTTAGATATAGTTGTGAAAACAGAGCCGGACTGTAGTGGTGACTCTGTTACTAGTGAATCAAAACAGGACAGTGGTGAAGCTGAAACACTTAAAGACGATTTACAAAAAGATCGCAGCACACCAGGACAGATTACTTTCAAGTGCAAATATTGCTCTTACAGGGCAGACAAATTGAGTAGTCTTAACAGACACATGAGAATGCACAATAATGACAAAAATAAATCCTTGGCTGTCATTCCCAATATAAGATCTACTGAGAAAGAACCAAAAGCAAAGTCTGACAATAAAAGTCTCCGCATCATCAAATCTCCAGTGCTGGAAACATTCTGTAAAGAATGCAGGATTCAGTTCTCTAGTCTGCATACATACAAATGCCACAAGGAGCATTACTGTGCACAAAGAAGAAAAAAAGCTTTAGCCAATCCTTCAGCATTTGAAGCAATGTTTCATTCCCCATTCTCTTTTGCTGAGGCTGCAAATGTTGGGATTCCATCTGCTCTACAAATGGCAGCATTGAATCAAGGTGGGCTTATTCTTCCAGGAGCACCGGGTGAGGCCAACATTCCAAGTGGTGCATCTGTCCTTGTGACAGCTCCAATGATGACGACCAATGGAATGGCAAATATTACATTATCAGTACCTGCCATGCTGGTCCAGTCTGTTGTTCCTGGGCAGGACACAAGGACTCCCTTGACAAGCCCCAGAGTTGCTTCAACACCAGAACCTAAAGAGGCGCTTCCCTCTGCATCTCATTTATCCCCAAGACCACAACTTCTTCATTTCTTAAGTCCACCACCACCTGCATTCTTAAAGAATGATTATTCTATTCGTCCTGAGGATCTTTGCAGATCTAAGGATTCAGTTACAGCAGACAATGGTACTGCTGACATCCCTCTAGATTTGTCTGTCACAAAAGTTAAAACAGAATCATCTAATGGTGGAAACAAATCTGAACCTAAGGAAATTGTTTCTTTTCTTCAGCCAGACAAAGATGGCGCTCTTGATGCAAGAAGCATTAAACGATTTTCCTCTCAAAGCTCCACTTCACCAGAAAATAAATTGAAAGATCTAAAAGATGATTCTAGTTCTTTTAACAGCAGAAAGAGTTCACTCACCACTCAGAGAGATGAATCCATTGATATAAAGAAAGAAACAACTCCACAGCATTTTCTCAGATCTGATCATCTTTCTCCTGGAGCATCTCAGCTACTTCCACATCCATCTCTTCTAGCATCAGCTGCTGCTGCAGGCTTCATTCCTTTGCCAGGGCTCACATCATTACCAATCTCACCAAAGCACCCTCCACCAGTAGCATCAAGTAGTACTTCTAGCATTAGTAAATGTTCAGATTGTAATATTGTGTTTTATAAATATGATAATTATCTCATTCATAAAAAACATTACTGTTCAGGGAAACGACGCTCAGTACCAGTACAAGCTTCTGAAACTCTACCAGTAGCAACAGATCTACCAAATCAAAAGGAAATTCATTCTAAACAGTCTTCCCCTGAGATCCCCACAACAAATGATGCACCTGGATTGCAGTTAACAGCTAAAAAATCTGACATCCAAGCTTCTCCTTCTTCTTCCAAGAGCTCTACTGATGTCAAATACAAGTATTATTGTGTTCCATGCAGAATTAAATTCAGCAATGCCAGTATTCTAGAGGCTCATAAAGAATATTACTGTCCAGCTGGTAAAGACAGTGAGCAGTCTGTCATCTTGCAATCATCTTTAAATGAATCAACTTCAGTAGACTCACCCAAAGATGAGAGGTCAGTGTCACCAGAACCACTCCATGAAGAATTTTCTTGCCAGAGATGTAACAGCGTCTTCTCATCAGCTAGACTTCTACGTCTCCATGTATGTGAAGGAGGATTTCCATGCCCTCATTGTGATCAAGTCTCTATCACTGACAACAGGCTTGCTGAACACATGAAGATTCATGCTCCAACCAAGGCTTACCGGTGCACAATATGTGGCTACAGGGGAAACACTGCTAGAGGAATGCGCATGCATGGCAAAACTCATATAGATGAAGGTCTTGACTTTACTGATGAGAATATGCTTGAGTATCATGAGCCCGCTCTAGTGCCAGTGGTGCACAGCTCACATTCAGGGAGCACAACAGACTCAGAACTGCTCAGGCTAAAAAATGAGCCATACAAAAGGCGCAGATCCAGAAAAGCTTATGAAAAATTTGATTACCCTCTTCCAAAAGTGGATGTTCCTCAAACTTGTTTATTGTGTGGTCAAAATTTCCCCAATGTAGATTATTTAACTTCTCATTTTAAAGTTCATGAAATAGCTTCTCAGTATGTGGCTGGGCTAATGAAATGTCTTAACTGTGAGTACATTGGCAAAGATCCTGATGACCTTAGATCCCACTTTGAGTTAAACCACCTTAGTGGCAGTCGAAATAAGCAAAGACGCTTGTCAACCCAAAGCAGTGAAGATGATCTGTCAAACTTAAGTCAAGACAGAAGGATGCCTCAAAAGCTAATGGTTTTAAGTGACCCCAATTCTTCTGATGATGAAAGATCCTCAGAAAGTTATGATTTTAAATTCAAAACCAAAGTGAAGAGTGAACCAATGGAGGAAGCTGAAGGTAATGACAGAGACAATGTCTTAGATGAGAACAATGTAGATGAAGGCATGGACTTGCAGCCTAGTTCAAATATCAGCACCATTCATATAAAACAAGAGGAACCTGATGTAGATCTAGAGGTAGATGATGAAGAAAGAGAGCCAGGGGAACTTGTTAACAGCCTTCGCATTAAGAAAGAAGTTTTAGATGAAGAAGAGACATACTGCACCAATAGTAATTCCAACATGGGCAATAACATGGAATGTGAAAAAGTTTCTGCTAAGGAAAACAATGTAGACTCTCCTAAACCTGAATCTAGTGTGAACTTGTGTGGAAAAAGTAGTTCACTCAAAGAAGATCTTCTCAGAACTCGAGATGAAATCACTAGAAATAGATCTCCAAGTCCCCATTCTGTAGTCATCAAATCTGAAAGAATTTCACCACAGTCACTAAGCATGACTCCAAATTTCTTGGTCAACTTCTCCCCCAATGGCACACCAGCTTCAGCTGGGCCAGCCCCTCAATCTTCACCATTAACTTTTTCCCCATTTGATCCTCCACCTTCCACGTCATCAGCTGTGTCTCCATTTCACCCCCATCCCCTGGCATTTCCCTATTCTGCGCCACCACACATGGCCTTGCCCTATGTGTTCCTCCAACCTCACTTGTCCACTTCACCCCTTCCCCTGGGTTTGAAGCCAAGTCCCGGGAGAGAGGAGAGACTTGGAGCAGGAGCTCGCTACTGTCAAAACTGTGATATCTCTTTCTCCAAACCTTCCACATACTTGGCTCACAAGAAGTATTATTGCACAGCCCGGCCCAGAGGCGAGTCTCAGCCATCAGCTAAAGCATGAAATGAGCTGAGATCTATTCAATGATATAAAAAAATAGTTTATATGTTAACTATGTATTCTGTTTAAGCTATATATATTATAAATTACATACATTATAAAAAAATACAAATGAATATATTTCAATTATTATGGTTAGTTAGCCAGTTACTGTAATTATGTGTATATTAAAATGTTTGCATTGCTGAGTTTATTAGGGAAAGTACAAATCTTACTTCATTTTTTGTTTGATTGGAGGCTAAGTTAACAAAAAGATTTTTGTTACAAATTTATTTTAAAATAGAACTTTATACATTAGGGATTCTTAACAATTGCCCATTTATATTTTTACTTTTAGATGGAATACACAATTCACTTATCTCAAATTTGAAATAAATATAGATAACAAAGCTATTGGAGAGTGAGTCTAATGATCACATCACAATTTATTTTCAAAAAGAAGTTCTTTTTTTTATCTTTTTGCAGTTTTGTTGTGACTTGGAACACATTACACTATAAATGAAGAATAAGACAAATGGTCTATAAATTCATTATTATAATCACAATGATCATTTACAAATATATATCACTAAAGAGAAGTGAAGAAAATCGTCATTCTTTTCATTGATTGAAACAGACTTCAATCCTTGGCTCAGTCTTATCATTGATTGAAACAGACTGCAATCCTTGGCTCAGTCTTATCATTGATTGAAACAGACTGCAATCCTTGGCTCATTCTTATCATTGATTGAAACAGACTGCAATCCTTGGCTCAGTCTTATCATTGATTGAAACAGACTGCAATCCTTGGCTCAGTCTTATCATTGATTGAAACAGACTGCAATCCTTGGCTCAGTCTTATCATTGATTGAAACAGACTGCAATCCTTGGCTCAGTCTTATCATTGATTGAAACAGACTGCAATCGTTGGCTATCTTAGATTAAAAAAAAAGCCAGAAATAAAATGTTCATATAGTTTTTAAGTATGTTTGGTAATCTTGCAACTATCTGTTCTGTTTAGCTACATATGTGTCAGATCTTATAAATGTGTTCATATTTCCAGGAGTTTACTTTTTGAGCTGAGAAAAATGTTTTTCAATGTCAGAATTCTTGAAAAGTTTTTCAAATGATGATCTTTCCATGGAAATTCTTTGGTTGTGAATTTTTTTGTGTTTTTCACTTCTCAAACAAGTTGTTGATGTTTTCATGGAATCTTTTTTTGTTCTGGTTTATGTATTGCTCAGAGCTTTATGTCTTTTAGATATGCTTTAGAAGTGGATACACTTCTTAGATATCACTAAATAATCTTTAAAAGTGATACACATCTTAGATATCACTAGATAATCTTAAGAAGTGAATAAACTTATTAGATATCACTAGATAATCTTTAGAAGAGGATAAAATTATTAGATATCACTAGATAATCTTTAGAAGAAGATAAACTTATTAGATATCACTAGATAATCTTAAGAAGAGGATAAACTTATTAGATATCACTAGATAATCTTTAGAAGTGGATAAACTTTTTGGATATCATTGAGAGTTTATGTTATTTGTTGAGTTTAGGAATTTTTTTACTATTGTAAATTATTTACTAGTGTAAAATTGAAGATATTTTTTTTTATGGTTGATATTGGAGTTGGTTTTAAGTTAATGATAAAGGTTAATGTGGTTTTTTATCTGGATTACATTTTTAGTTTTTATTCATTTTTATTTGATATAAATTTAATGAAATTTCTATCACACATCTGCCAGCCTTTTTGAAATAATAGCCATACATTTTGTTTGTTTTCAATTTTTTTTTATTCCACACATAAACATATCTCTATTCATTGAAGTAAAATTAACAGAAATGAACTTAACATTAACATAATCTATTTTAAATTTTCATTTTTAGTAGTTAAACAATTTATAAGTCAATTTTCGTCTTTTACAAAAATTTCCATTTTGCCAAGTTTTTTTTGTTTCCTTTAAAATACCGTTACTTGACTTCCTAGTTTAATGGCAACAACGGATTCGTCAATGTTATTAACTACGTCTTAACACC
The DNA here is from genome assembly GCF_947242115.1 of Biomphalaria glabrata. Classification (NCBI taxonomy): domain Eukaryota; kingdom Metazoa; phylum Mollusca; class Gastropoda; family Planorbidae; genus Biomphalaria; species Biomphalaria glabrata. The sequence goes on from NC_074717.1 coordinate 18,406,663, forward strand.
AGAGAAACATACACTCATGATCAGGGGCGTAGCAAGTTATTCATGACCAGGGGCGTAGCAAGGTACCAAGATACATTGATAACATGATGGACCTTGATGTTTTAACCTAACAAAGAAAAATAAATTGTCCTCCTGTTTGCATCAATGCATTTACAAAAAGACATTCCTATGTATCTACCACCTTGTACAAGTTATGATGCTTACACATTGTAAAAGTCTGCTTCAGAAACATAATGGACCAGCTCTCTATGTGGGCTTCTATTAGACATGGTCCTGGCTGGAATGGACTCCTTCGCGCCATGGTTACTACGCCACCGGGTCACATGGCCTGAGCCTACAGAGTGGATCTCTAGACACATGTTTCTGTTCGCAGGCCTAAATAAATAAAAAGGAGGACACGAAAACCAGTTGATATATAATAAGTTGATTTCTAGACAAATTAATGTCATGGAGCATTGTGCTCCTTAGTTCTAAGCTTTTAAGTACGTTAGTGTCAATAGATCTCTGAGCTAATTACCTGCTTTGTGGGACTTGAGTAAGCCTACACTACGGAGAAGTAACTCTTGGATGACACCCAGTCTAAACCCAGTGTTGAGTTGTCAAACCTACATATTATCTTATTTTTAGTATCAATTACAGACGTTAATTATGGCTTATGCTGTGTAAAGGGGAGGGGGGCGTTTACTAGGACGTCTGTAACTATCTCGCTCTCGCTATGTTCATGTAGAGTAAAGGATTGTCTTTTGACATTGTTTTCATTGACTTGCTCATCTATATCACGTGAGCTAAATATTTTCCTTTCCTTGAATTGATTCATCGTTTCAGTTCTGTGTAAATAGCGACTTACAGGATTGTGTGTGTGTGTGTACAAACTTTCAGCGACAGACATGATTGTGTGTGTGTACAAACTTTCAGCGACAGACATGATTGTGTGTTTATGTACAAGCTTTCATTTGTCAATGAAGTCATACTGTTTCTTCCCTCAACTTCATACAAAATCAGCTGATCATTCCATAGCGCCATCTAGAGCTACAGATTCAGCTGCCACAAAGATGAATGAACACTCTGTAACTTACTGCAGCACTCTGTAACAAGCTGCAACACTAAGTAACATACTGCATCACTCTGTAACAAGCTGCGACACTCTGTAACATACTGCATCACTCTGTAACAAGCTGCAACACTCTGTAACAAAACACTCTGTAACATGCTGAATCACTCTGTAACAAGCTGCAGCACTCTGTAACAAGCTGCAACACTCAGTAACATACTGCATCACTCTGTAACAAGCTGCGACACTCTGTAACATACTGCATCACTCTGTAACAAGCTGCAACACTCTGTAACAAGCTGCATCACTCTGTAACAAAACACTCTGTAACATGCTGAATCACTCTGTAACAAGCTGCAACACTCTGTAACAAGCTGCATCACTCTGTAACAAAACACTCTGTAACATGCTGAATCACTCTGTAACATGCTGCATCACTCTGTAACAAGCTGCAACACTCTGTAACATGCTTCAATGTTTGGGATTTTGACTTGGTCTACTTGTGGATCTACTGACTAAAAACATGACTATCATATTGGTCTTTGAATCTCGATTTTTATTTACTTCCTACTAAAATGTTTTGAACTAAATGATCATATTCTATGTTCTCAAATACTGTGGTATACACGATTCTCGATTGTCTTACAATTCTACGTTATCAGATACTGTGGTATATATGACTATCTTACGGTTCTATGTTCTCAGATACTGTGGTATATATGATTGTCTGACAATTCTATGTTCTCAGATACTGTGGTATATATGATTGTCTGACAATTCTATGTTCTCAGATACTGTGGTATATATGATTGTCTGACAATTCTATGTTCTCAGATACTGTGGTATATATGATTGTCTGACAATTCTATGTTATCAGATACTGTGGTATATATGATTGTCTGACAATTCTATGTTCTCAGATACTGTGGTATATATGATTGTCTGACAATTCTATGTTATCAGATACTGTGGTATATATGATTGTCTTACAATTCTATGTTATCAGATATTGTGGTTTACATGACTATCATACAAGTTTCTGTTAAAATGTGTGTTTATGACTATCATATGATTCTATGTTATCTTATACTGAGTTATGCATATATTCTTTGTTAGAGATTGCAATGTATAATGTTAAATCCTATGTTGTACCTGAAGCGTTCTATCACTAGATAAGAACAAAACTTCCTTCAATACAGTTGAACTAGTTTGTGAAAGTGTTGTTTTTTTGTCTTATTTTTTTTTAAATGTCTTTCTCTTGTCTCTGAAACTCTTCGTTGCCTTTTCACATCCTCTTACTTTCTGGATCTCACTTTCTGAATCTCACTTTCTGGATCTCACTTTCTGGATCTCACTTCTCTCTTCTTGTCTCTAGGTGACATTCATAGTAATGTTACATAATATTGTGTACATAATATAATTAGAACATAGCTTAAACTGTAATTATCCTACAGTTACCTACAGGCACAGCTTTATTATCATGCAGTATCATGCAGGCAAAGCGAAACAAAACAAAACTTTATTTTAAATGATAGGGGCAAACCAATGGTTGATTCTCATGAAACAATAAAATATAAAAGTTCATAGATTCTCTTTGTAATATGCATGGTAAAGTCGTCGGAATAGTTACAGATAGAGAAATATTCCATGTTTCAGTATTTCCATCTCAAGTGTAGTTGTATTGGGTAGCCAAAGCTGCCTTGGTAACTAGCTTACGGTTACATAGAAAAAGCCAATCTGCTGCATTATTTATGTGCTTAATGAAAAGGAATATACAATTATTAAATGTTTGTTTTAAAGGTTTCAGTCTTATATACTAAATAGTTTGTAGCAGGGACTTTTTTTGTTTGTTAAATTTATCTTTTACAATAGGCATTCAAATATTATGAATAGTCTAAGGTTAAAAAATAAATTCCCTGACATTAAGTTTGCTGAATTTTTAGTTGTGTTATTTCCCTTTGCATCAACCTGCTGCTTTCATAACTGCAAAACTCAGCAGGAAGCAAAGCGTTAGATTTTATTTTGTTGAACATGTTCGGAATGTACCTTCGAATCCGAAGATAATTTTATCCAAGCTCAAACGTCCCGTAGGATCAGGGCGGAGAGTCTTCACGACCATCAAACGACAGTCCAGACGTAGACCACGCGACTAGACAGTGTTCTATCAGTTCTGACTCAAGGGTTTTATGTTGAAGAAGATACGAGCTGCATGGATTCTAATGTTGCAGTATTCTCTCTGAAAAGTATCCAGCAAGTTGGTGGCAAAGTTCAAAACTTGGAGAACAATTCTTAGATTATCCACATCATCGTCATTGAATAGTTTAGGATAGCATTATACCTATAGCTCTAGGATTTTAGTGTTGAGTGCAATAAAAAAATGTTTAGGCTAAAAAAAAAACCTTTTTAATTGTAACGAAAAGCAAAGTAACAATAGACTCTAGACTTTAGATGTCTTGAGAACGCAGAAGACAGAGGCTCTAGATGTCTTGAGAAGAAGACAGAGACTGTAGATGTCTTGAGAACGAAGAAGACAGAGACTCTAGATGTCTTGAGAAGAAGACAGAGACTGTAGATGTCTTGAGAACGAAGAAGACAGAGACTCTAGATGTCTTGAGAACGAAGAAGACAGAGACTCTAGGTGTCTTGAGAAGAAGACAAAGACTCTAGATGTCTTGAGAACGAAGAAGACAGAGACTCTAGATGTCTTGAGAAGAAGACAAAGACTCTAGATGTCTTGAGAACGAAGACAGAGACTCTAGATGTCTTGAGAACGAAGAAGTCAGAGACTCTAGATGTCTTGAGAACGAAGAAGACAGAGACTCTAGACTCTAGATGTCTTGAGAACGAAGAAGAAGAAGAAATAGATGTGTGTGTGTGTGACAACATTTTTTCCCCACTTCTACTTCAGATGTACCCCCCCCCCTCTATTTATACTTTTGAAATGAAGTCATTTGGACATAGCTACTCTATAGAATTCGTTTCTCTACACACGTGATAGTATGGGGCAGTTGTAGCAGCTGTATAAGAAGGGAGCTAACACACACGTTTCACTTGACTTACTTAATGAGTATTTAGAATGGATCATTCAATGGATTATTTCTAAATGTACAACTAATTTAAATATGAACACTGTTTGCAGTTTTAAACAAATAAATATATAATTTATTATACAGACAAATGAACTAGCTTTAATGAGATCTAACTTAATTTGACTTTCGCCAAATCTTTAATAGGTATAATAAGATTGAAATTCGCAACTGAAAACAACCGAACAGTATCAGTTGTAGCAATTATTAATATTAGCTAAATATTTCCAACTTCTGATCTGTACGTAAATCTGAAATGAGAGACATAACATGGCCACAAATGAACCACTTCAGGTACATTTGGGAGTATGAGAAGTTTTTTCACTACTGAATTCGCTTTTAGATCATGAAGTTCTATCTGTACATGACTAAGCAACTTTGAGACTAAGTGTTACTGCACGAGAATGTTTAAATGCAAGTATACAGTCTTAGTCTTCTTCGGCAGATCATTCCAATAACAAGTCCAATAACAAGTCCAATAACAAGTCCGATAACAAGTCCTATTGTTCTTTCCAAGGAATTCTATGGCTTGATCTTCACTTTGTTCAATGCGAATTTTGAATCAAATCAAAACATTTTCCTAGGAATCCACTTGCTAACGATAACAGATAACATTGTGTTCTGGGTGTAGGACCAATTAGTGTTTCAAGCATGTGGCTCGATGTTGCCTTCATAGTTGTTTTATCTTTTTTGCAGTTTTAGAAATGGGTTGTTTTATTTTTATACCGAGTACCAATTTTTTTTTCTTGTATTATCTCTGGGCGCCATTTGTAACCTTTCAATGCGCCACTTTTGGCGAATGGAAAATAGGTTACTGTAAAGCAGTGTTTCCCAAACTTTTCCTTAACGTAACATTTCGCATATTCTGAGTATTTGTCGAAACACTTTGTTTATGTTTTTTAGAGAGATTAATTCACTTGGTGACCTACTAGTCAACTATTCCAATAGTTCGAGAACACTAGGGTTCTGCGGAACACAGTTTGGGAAACACTGCTGTAAAGAATATCAGATAATCTGTCTGATGCAAGAGTTCTCAATATTGATGTAATGACTTGTGTGTCAGCATATCAAATGAAAATATTTATATACAACCACAAACCTTTGTGAATTAATACATTGCATGGAGAAATCTCTAAATGAAAATTTCAAACTCCACAACTGAAAATTCATCTAATTAATAGAAATGTTATGCCAACGGCGATCTATGTCTGATTGATATAGGGGACATGGAACAAATCTGAAAAGGTCGAAGAATAGAAAGCAAGATGTGGCTCAAAAGGTAAAATAGAAAGCAAGATGTGGCTCAAAAGGTAAAATAGAAAGCAAGATGTGGCTCAAAAGGTAAAATAGAAAGCAAGATGTGGCTCAAAAGGTAAAATAGAAAGCAAGATGTGGCTCAGTTCTTAGCAGTCGAATGCAGCGATGTGTCAGAAACATTCTTGTAACGCTCCCCCCCCCCCCAAAAAAAAGTAAAAAAACTATGCAGGACAAAACAAGAAAAACGCATCAAAAGGCTGTCCTAGTATAACTTGGATTTGCACCTTCGTGAAAGATAAAAAACAGTCTTCCAAAAGAGTGCACTTAAGTTAAAAACTGGGTGCATGCATATAGAATTGTACAAACAATATTTCTGTTTATTTGTATGTTACAAAACATTTTAGCTGGAGTGAGCCACCATTCAGCTGACAGTCTTGCTTAGTGGTACACAACTTTGTTTTGGTCTGGGAGACAGAGAAATTCACAACATTGTTATTATGTACATTTTCCTTACTTGACGTCATATGTGTAGCCCGCAAGCCCCCAGAACCAAAGTTGGCTTGTCACCTGACAATGTCTTGACTTCTACTGATAAGAACTGAGCCGTTAAGCTGTTTTATACCTACCAAAGATTTTGATCCAATGTTCTGAAATAATAAATCGACATTTCAACATGTTGGCTTACATATGTTTGGAAAAGGTGAACATATTGAAGAAAAGTTGATCAAGAAAACATTCCATCTTGCCATAAGTAGAACGCAATTTTATTAGTTCATTTTATTTCTTAAAGCCTCATTCTAAGTTATGTGAAAATTTGAGAGGTAGAACATTTTCACAATAATTTTGTACAGACATACAAATGATCACTTGATTAAAACACATACAAACACACATTCTAACAATTTAAACACATTATAATGATCTTTTTTCATCAGAATCTAATTTTGTCAACGTAAGGTCAAATAAAAAAAAAAAGGTAAGTTAAAGAGATTTTATTTGAAACATTTCCTGCGGAGTGTTCACGTGCATCGAATGAAAGTGTGTGGACGATATTTTAAGTTCAAGGTCAGATAGTAGGAAGACTCAGAGAGAGAAAGTCAGTTCATGAGAAGCCGGCTGTTAAGAAGTCAATTAAAAAGTCAGCTGTTAAGAAGTCAGCTTTTAAGAAGTCAGCTTTTAAGAAGTCAGCTTTTAAGAAGTCAGTTGTTAAGAAGTCAGTTGTTAAGAAGTCAGCTTTTAAGAAGTCAGTTGTTAAGAAATCAGTTGTTAAGAAGTCAGTTGTTAAGAAGTCAGTTGTTAAGAAGTCAGTTGTTAAGAAGTTAGTTGTCAAGAAGTCAGTCGGTGAGAAAGATACTATGTAATATTTGCAATAAGTAATTTAGTGATACCATACGTTTGAGAGAGGTTTGATACTAAAGATATTTCATTATTTATTGGATACATGTCGAGTATATAATATTCTAGGAACACTAGCTTCAACCCTACCACGCCTGGACCTATTACTTCCTGATCCATTTCCTGTTCCTTAGTGTCTAGCCCAGTGTTTCCCAAACATTTCCTTAACGGAACACTTCGCACATGCTGAGGTTTTAGCGAACACTTTTGCATTTTTTAAAAAAAAGATTAATTCAAGCCTTCTAGTTAATTGTTGGTGGCGCGGTGGTTGAGCGGTAAAGCGCTACTGAACCGGGGTCCGGGGTTCAAATCCTGGTGAAGACTGGGATTTTTAATTTCAGGATCTTCGGGCGCCTCTGAGTCCACACAGCTCTGATGGGTACCTGACGTAAGTTAGGGAAAAGTACAGGCGGTTGGTCGTTGTGCTGGCCACCCCTCGTTAACTGTAGGCCACAGAAACAGATGTCCTTTACATCATCTGCCCTATAGATCGCAAAGTTTGAAAGGGGAGCTTTTTTTTAGTTAATTGTTACAGTAGTTCGTGGAACACCTATTCAGGAACACCTATTCAGGAACACCAAGGTTCCGCGAAACACAATTTGGGAAACACTGGTCTACCCCAAAGATTAAAAAAAAGCCAAAACGTAAGCCTATAGGAATAGCTCGGGGGATTTCCGATCACTATATTAATAAAGGAGTTGAGAATTAGAAAAAAAAACTTTTAGGAATATAGTTACAGCGTTAAAATGTTGGGTAAAAGTATCGAGTCAGTCACTTAATAGAGTAACTTAAACACAAATATGTCTTTGGTTTATAGGTTACAATAAAAATTACATTATAACATTTGATTATTGATTTAGCATAAACTGTCCTTGCTCTTTATGTTTCAATCAATTTTAAGTTAAAAGTTTTTGTTTCTTCTATAACTGCATCGTTCTGTTGCGGTAGTAAATACATCACAACATTGTAGCAGTTCTTGTGTTTTGTTACAGACCATAAGTCTGATCAATACTAAGACACCTTGATGGCAGGTCCCAGAAGTCTTCACTTCAAATGTTCTTTAAACCTTCTCTAAGAATGTCTGTTTCTTTATTTAAAGCCTATTTCAATGTAAGAAAGCTCGCGGGGGAGATACATGTATTCATGCTACAACTGTATACATAAGATAAGATATAATAAGAGAATTTTTTTTATTGGTCCAAAATTGGAAATTGAGTTTGACTACACTTGCTCATCTGAGCATCACTGCTATAACAATAATAATAGAGATGCAAATACGAACACCATTCACTTAGCAATACACACACACACACACACGACCAGCGCTTGATAATTGAAGCTTCTATGTACTTGTGGGTGGTGACAGATGACCTTGCAACACCCTAACTGAAAATGGAATAAATATTTAAAAAAAAAAATCTTTCTGTGTTAGCCGTAATGGAGAGATGTTCACTTGGACAAGTTGACCAGATCTGACGTCACTGTGGTTTAATGAGTGCAAATTATCTTTAAGAACTTTGTTTATTTTGGAAATGCATATTTCATGAAAAAGTTCTCCAATGGATGGTAGCCTTGTTTCAGTGATACCAGATACTTTTTTAAAATTAGTCTTATTTTTTATTGCTTGTGATGGCTCATTCATAAATAGGAACCATGTTGATATATACATCGTGTACAGAATATTTAAGTAAAAAAAAAACTGAAGTAAAAAGTATTCTAATAAACATTCACAATTATTTTGTGCTCTCGAAAGTCACAGTTTCATGCTTTTCACTTGGAGAATATTCAGATAATTCTGGGTTATAATGGGGTATTTTCTATGAATTTGCTGTGTAATAGTAAAAGTCTGAGTCTAATGAAAATAAAAGTTGGCTTCATATATACATGATATATGTCTGGTAAGTAGCCTATGTAGCGTAGTAAGAGCACTGATGGGAAAATTAAACAAGCAAAAATATAGAAAGTTCTTTAAAAAAAAAAAAGTGTATCTAAGGGAAAGAAATCCGCACATACAACTATATCTCTCAATAGTGTAGAATTTATTTCTCATTTTCGATATCAAACAAAATAATTAACTACCAATAATTAATTGACAAATTGGTTAATTTGTATGGATTCATGTTTTGTTAGGTACAAAAGATAAAGTTTCAACTTGATTACCTAAGGGGACGATACCCTACATATACAGACGACAATAGGATTAATTTCACTTGTTGGTATCAAACGAAATAATTAATTACCAGTTAAATATTTGACTAATTGGTTAATATTTATTGATTCATATCTTGTTTATGCCAACGAATAATTGTGCAGTTTTAACTTGATCCGAATGGAAATAACATGTACACACTTTTTACCTGGCAGAGTGAATTGATATAAGCATTGTAAAATGTAACATATTTCTATAAATACCGGGAGAGCCGATTTTTCAGTGAACTAAAGGTTTGGAACTTGCTCATTGTCAAAGTGTTTAACACTTATTTAGTTTAGTATTTAAACTTTTCATGTTTATGTCTATTATGTTCTAGTAGTGTCCTAAACCTGCATTATATTTGTTAACTCTTTGGTCACTTCCTTCAGCCGTGAAGTGACTCTACGGAGCATGTCACAGAAATGAAAACTTGGATGTTGGCCAGAGTCAGAACGATGTCGTCCACACAGAAATGTTTCCTAGGAGCTACGTGGCAGATTCTGTCAACTTCTTTATGGTCACTGGTTCCTGATTTCTCCTCAGGGTCGACTCATTTCTGTTTATAGCAACAAGGAAGCAGAGGTTTGGATTCAGAGTTTTCCTTCTAGAAGGGTAGACAGCCAAAGCTAAGGAGCCCCTCCTATCCGAAAATCACTGGATTAAGAGTAAGTTGTCTTGGCTCCTTCTCCTTCGGTCTAAATGTCTAAGACTGTGTTTGTCTGAGTCTATTTGAGGCGTAAGCCATCGGAAACATTTTATAGGTAGTGGCGTGTTTATATCCATTACCACTTCCGTCAATAACAGACTAAATGAACTAAATTATTGTTATTGTTATTATTACTATTATTATTATTAAATCGGATCCAAAGAAATAAAACGAGTCTAATTACGTCCACATAGTTTTTAACGCGTTAAGAAACAGAAAACATGATTTGTAACTACAGCAAACAGAAAACATGATTTGTAACTACAGCAAACAGAAAACATGATTTGTAACTACAGCAAACAGAAAACATGATTTGTAACTACAGCAAACAGAAAACATGATCTGTAACTACAGCAAACAGAAAACATGATTTGTAACTACAGCAAACAGAAAACATGATTTGTAACTACAGCAAACAGAAAACATGATTTGTAACTACAGCAAACAGAAAACATGATTTGTAACCACAGCAAACAGAAAACATGATTTGTAACCACAGTAAACAGAAAACATGATTTGTAACTACAGCAAACAGAAGCGTGTAGATCACATAAATTTTGTTCCTTTCAAAGTAACAAGCTAAATTTATCTAGAATTGTAGACATTTTGTATTTTTCACACACAAAATAGTAATTACAATAATAATGACGTTTTTAGGAAACATAATAAAACATAGCAAAAGGTACATACAATAAAATTAAGGAAAAATAGTTGATTAATTAAATAATTTAAATAGAACAGAATTTAATATTACATAGAATTGCAAAATATATGACATTATATAACAGAAGGATCTCATAGTTAGGTAGATTGTTTCAATAGAACTATTTTGAAATCATATTTAATTACTTACAATAATGATTTATAAAAGTTAGTAATAGAATTATCGAACATGAATACTCGCTGATATGTGAAACACTGCACTCATATTTAGACTTTGGACTTTGGAATCGAAGACATTGCCATTATTGATCATATCTAATTGCTTAATGGTTATCTGAAATCAATATTAGCTCAACTAGTAATAGAGTTATCTACATGCATTATTGGTAGACTTATTTCACATTTATTGGAAGTTTCAATTAAAGAACTTCAAAATATGTGCTATTAGAGCAAGGAATGGGTTGCCTGAGTCAGCAGTTTTACAATATTATACTTGAGATAATTCCTAAAAGAGCCATTACGACATCGATGTTGTGTTGCTTATTTCTAAATAACAAGAGAACATTTCATTCATTATCGACCTGTTGTTCTGTGTAGTGGTTGTTCCATGAAGTGTATGGTCTAAATAACAAGGGAACATTTCATTCATTATCGACCTGTTGTTCTGTGTAGTGGTTGTTCCATGAAGTGTATGGTCTAAATAACAAGGGAACGTTTCATTCATTATCGACCTGTTGTTCTGTGTAGTGGTTGTTCCATGAAGTGTATGGTCTAAATAACAAGGGAACATTTCATTCATTATCGACTTGTTCTGTGTAGTGGTTGTTCCATGAAGTGTATGGTCTAAATAACAAGGGAACATTTCATTCATTATCGACCTGTTGTTCTGTGTAGTGGTTGTTCCATGAAGTGTATGGTCTAAATAACAAGGGAACATTTCATTCATTATCGACCTGTTGTTCTGTGTAGTGGTTGTTCCATGAAGTGTATGGTCTAAATAACAAGGGAACATTTCATTCATTATCGACCTGTTGTTCTGTGTAGTGGTTGTTCCATGAAGTGTATGGTCTAAATAACAAGGGAACATTTCATTCATTATCGACCTGTTGTTCTGTGTAGTGGTTGTTCCATGAAGTGTATGGTCTAAATAACAAGGGAACATTTCATTCATTATCGACTTGTTGTTCTGTGTAGTGGTTGTTCCATGAAGTGTATGGTCTAAATAACAAGGGAACATTTCATTCATTATCGACCTGTTGTTCTGTGTAGTGGTTGTTCCATGAAGTGTATGGTCTAAATAATGCAGAATGTGAAGAGACAGACGATGCTATTGTTAGAAGAAGATTGGAATGTGATGTAATAATGAAACACTAAAATAAGTTTCCTTTAACCTTATGTTTGCTGACTCCAGGGATGGATCCTGTTAGGCTCTGCGTAGTCTAGATGTAGAGTCCATTTACATATCGTCACATATGCACTGAGAATAAAAACTTAAGTTCAAATCTCTGTTTGTGAAAATATTCTTATTAACTTTGAAACGTTATTATTTATGATGTCCCAATGAAGTTGTTTTGTACCCTTCAATAATTAATAATAGGAGAAAAAACCGATATTCTCAAGCTATACTATGTAACTGTAGGTAACTAAACTACGTAACTGTATGTAACTATACTACGTAACTGTATGTAACTATAGTATGTAACTGTATGTAACTACATTCTCTACTAGCTGAAGCTTGTGTTTGACAAGACACGAATCATTTCCACACACACACTTTTGTCCTGTGAATCTATAATATATTTACAAGGGCTCTAATTCTCCCACTAGCTTTGGCCAAAAAAAACAACACGAAAATGTAATCTGTTATAACTGAACTTTGGTCTAGGACAAGATGTTTTTATAATCGAAACCGCAGCGTTACCTGATACGATTCTTTATTCTCCTTTTCGATCCAATATGCTTTTGAAAGACGAGATGATACAAAATGGGCACTTCTTTAAAAAAAAAAACAACTTTTCTGAGTGTTCTCTCCAGCCCCAATTTAAATTCTACACATCTTTTTTTTCAACCCCATAGATCTAGACAAGAAGTCTTTACCATCTGAAGTACTCTGTTATTAAATTTATAATGAAAGATTTAAGATGGGCATGCGTTATAGATCTTTAACTAACAATCTAACACATTCTCACAGTAATAATGAAGCATTATTAGGCATATAAATCTAGATCTAAACTTTGTTGTTTTGTATCGAGCTGTTCTGGGTGGAGGGGTATTTTAAATCTATATATAATTCTCATCTTCACTCAACAGTCTGGACAAGCAAGAAGTAAAGGAAAGATCACTCTCTTATTTCTGCGGATAGTCACCACATGAAAAAACAAGAGGGGGGGGGGGGGAGAACAAGTATTCACAAAATAGCAGGGTCGGACCGTTGTAACCAAGAAAGATCACTCTTTTTTTTTTTTATTTCTAACTCACATAAAAAAAGAGGGCGGGGGGAGAACAGCAATTTTCCCCCGTCGCTACGGATGGCGCGCTGGACTGTCGTTTGGAATTATCAAACCCTGCCCGCTCCCATCCCTCTTCGTCCTGCGGGAGGTTTGGATTAGGAGGTAAACTATCTTCAACTCTGAAGGAACATCCGAAACATATAAAACATTTTACAAACAAACATTTTACAAACACTAAATAGCAGCGCCGGACTTAACCACTGTGACCAAGAAATCATGGAAAGAGAACAAGTAATCTACTATGTATATTCACCCGACACTAAATAGCAGGGCTGGACTTAACCATTGTGGGGCCCTATCCAAATGGATTTCGCGGGCCCAAGTTTGGGTAGGGAAGCGGATAATAAGTGAAATTTCGACTGTCGTTTGGATTTATCAAACCCAGCCCGCTGCCATCCTCCTTCGTCCTGCGGGAGGTTTGGACTAGGAAGTCAACTCTGAAGGAACATCCGAAACATGTAAGTAAAACATTTTACACATATTTTACAAACAAACATTTTACAAACACTAAAAAGCAGCGCCGGACTTAACCATTGTGACCAAGAAGTCATGTAAAGAGAACAAGTAATCTACTATGTATATTTACAGGTCACTAAATAGCAGAGCCGTACTTAACCATTGTAACGGATTTCGCGGGGCCAAGTTTGAGTAGGGAAGCGGGTAATAAGTGAAATTTAAAAGTTTCTATTAGAAAAAAAATTCTTCTATACATTTTATTCATTCTTTACTACGTACAGAATTACTTTACGAGCCTTGCGTGTAACAAAGTCATACAGTATATCATAATAATTCTGTTTCCTAAATAGATCACGCTCAATCGCATGAAATACCAAATGTTTCAATCTATCTTTGAGAATTTTTGACCTCAAGAAATTCTTCATTAGTTTGAGGCGCGAGAAGCTTCTTTCACCAGATTACACAATTACGGTTAATGCATAATTTTTTTTTTTTAATCGCACGTAGGATTATCGTTTTCCATATAGAATGACACACCAAAATGACATTTTGTCTATATATTTCCGTATATTTTAAGGACTTTTTCGTATATTTTGCAATTTCGGGAGATTCCCAGGAGCTCCTGGTAAATCGAAAGGAAGGCGCGGGAAATATTTTGTTATAAAATGGTTTAATTTTATAATTTATACACCTTGAATTAGCGCGGGTCCTATGAAAGTGCGGGTCCTATGAAAGTGCATGTCCCACTGCGGTCGCGTATATTGCAGGGACCTATGGCCGGCCTTGCAAAATAGCGGCGTATGCTACGCCACCGGTCCACTAGTATATTTATATTTAGACCAAAAAAGCAATATGAAGCCTTTAAAATTATTCAACATTGAATTGAGAAACAGATAAATAGAGAGTGTAACCAGAACCAGGGAGAGCAGAGACTAGTGTCTCGTTTAGCGTTGGCTGGGTAGAGGCTGGGTAGAGGAATACAGAGTCATTGAAAGAGCAATGAGAATGAGAGTTCGATCCATAGACCATCGAGTCGACAGTCTAGAGCACCTACCAAATAAACATATTCATAAGCTGAAAGGGGGCTGGGAGAAAAGTGATAACAGAATTCAATGGCAAAAATTAGGTGTGTAAAGGGGGAGCTAGATAATTTTGATTGTTCCCATTGAACGTAACAGGTACTACAATTGACATATCATAAATATATTTCTGAAGCTACTAAATCCCGGCCGTTTCGTTAGCAACGAATACAAATAGAGAAGGGGAGAGGGGTCCTGCAAGAAAACTGTTGGATTCGCAATGCAAGTTTAAAAAAAAGGCAGGTCTCGAAGTTTTCAAAAACAAAAATTTGATTCTAAGAACTACAATCAATAGATAAGCACACGCCTATCTAGGATAAGATAAGCACAATCCTATCTAAGATAAGCCTCTTATAACTTATAACACTCTTTACCTAAAACGTCTAAACCTACCAGGGCAATCCAGACAAATATCCAGGGCCAGAAGAAGAGAGATATTATACAATGGAGACAGTGATTGACTTCTCGTTTGCTGTTGCGTAAAAGAAAAAACATGAACAAAATATTACTCTTTAAAATGACCACTAGAAAGTAGCATAACACACACACACACACACACACAAACACACATTGCAGTTTACCACCACACACTATGTTTACTAATCACTATAAGAAGTAGCGGTAACACACTACATTCTACACTAAAAGAAAGTATATGTGCTATTTCTGCACAGTAAATGTTTTATAAATGCAAGTTTTATCCTAGTTATACACACACATATATATATATAGAGAGAGAGAGAAAGAAAGATAGATAGAGATAGATAGATAGAGATAGATAGATAGATAGATAGATAGATAGATATAGATAGATAGATAGATAGATAGATAGATAGATAGACAGACAGACAGACAGACAGACAGACAGACAGACAGACAGACAGATAGATAGATGACTCACACAACTACTACGTCATTTCTCCTATCCACTGTGACATTAACATTCTGAAAAATAAGTAAAAAATAGTATTCTTGTTGTGTTTAGCTATTGATCTCTGGTAGAATATTTTAAAATCTTGAAACTATTGTAATATACGGACCTTAGAAGCATGTTGTAAGCATGTTTATACACAGCTTATGTTTACAGGGGTGGGAAGGGGAAGGGTAATATTTTTAATTAAAGGCTTTCTGGGAAAAGGCGCAATGAGTTTTGTGTGGTCTGTTCGCCTGTCATATATAGATATCAATCTATAGATATTTTGCTCTTTTTGAAGTTAAGGTGCAATGGCCTCATTTTGTCTTTTCATCATCATTATCTTTTCTTTGCGTTCCTCGTCTTGTTCCCTGGGGGTACCACTCTAAGGCCTGCCTAGCTCAGTTGTTGTTATCTTTTCTAAGGGTGTGACCAATCCATCTCCACTTCCTCCTTAAGATCTGAATCTATATATTTTTTGTCCACACATCTCCCTCAGTTTGGTGTTTTCTACTTTGTCGTACCAGTGTATTTTTAAGATATTTCTCAGACATCTGTTGATGAAGGTCTGTCCTTTTTTGTTGTTGCTTCAGTTCTTTATGTTTAAGAACCATACAGTAGGACGGTAGGACCGCCTTGACATTTGGGTTAAAGATTCTTATTTTAGTCTTGTTAGAGATGTGGGGAGATTTCCTGGTTGGTTTTAGGTGTGTAATGTCTGACGCACTAGATAAAAACTATCAACTTGGTTTATTGTCTGAGAATCCAGTACTATGTCTTCAATTTTGTTTGTTTTTTACATTAAGTACTTTTTTTTTTGTTGGTTTATTTTGAGGCCTACTTATTTCCTACTTCGCTTAAAGCTGTGACCTTTTCTTGCACATCCTGCAGTCTGCGAGATTGTACCAGATCTTCCAGCTTTGTGTGAAAGTCCATTGGATTCATGTTTAGTTTGGCAACAACTAGGTGGTGGTCTGAGCCAATCCCTGCTTCTCTTCTGGTTCGTCCATCCAGCGATGAGTTTCTCCGGTTGCGACGTATGGTAATGTGGTCGATTAGGTTCTCTGTCTTGTTGTCTGGTGAGACCCATGTCACTTTGTGACATTTTTTGTGGGGGAAAATGTTGCCTCCTATCACCAGTTCAGAAGCCTGCAAACATTTTCCATTTTCATTTATGGTGTCAAGTCCATGAGTGACCATACTTTTCTCTCTCTCTCTCTCTCTCTCTCTCTCTCTCTCTCTCTCTCTCTGTTGTCACTTCCCACTTTGGCATTCATGTCTCCCATCAAAACATCTCTTGTAGGTATTTTGTCAGTTATACTTTGCAGATGGTCTAAAAATGTATTTTTGTCAGTATCACTTGCAAGGTTGGTTGGAGCATAGCACATAATGATGTGAACATTTTTGAACTTAGACAAAATTTGGCTCTAATTATTCTTTCGGAATCTAGTTCCCTTTCTAAAAGACTTCCTTGATTAGTAGTAGTGCTACACCATTTTCATGGAAATTATCTTCTTTTTCCTTTCCAGAAGAGAAGGGCTTCTTCTGATCGTAGTTTTGTTTCATTTAAAGTGTTCCATCAAACTTCATTCATTCCCAGGATCTGTAGTTTGTAGTTGGTCATTTCCTTTGAAACTTGTGGACATCCACCTGGGTCTAGTAAAGTGCGGACATTCCATGTTCACAAGTTAAATGCTGCCTTCTGAATAAGGAAGTGTTTATTTTTTCATTGGTGACGTACAGTGGTCGGCCTTACAGGATTTGTTCAACTTTCCCTGCACAGCTTCATAAGTCTCCTTTGTGAAGCCCTACTCTCGCCTGTGACTAGGTTTAGTGTTTGTGTTTTGCAATGGTTTCTATAACAATTTTTCTTCCATGGACAGGTTGTTAGCCTATCGCACAACCTCTATGTCCCTGACCTCTTTCCTACCAGACCTGTCCGGCTTGGTAGTACCTGCCAGGAGTGATGAGCTCCCGCAGGTATAGCTCTGAGTGTCATTAAGGCACACAAGCTGTCACACCACGGCAAGGTATGTGCATTAGGTAACAGACCCGTTTAATTTTTTAAATTAAAAATGTAAGCCGTTTTTTTTTATTTCAACATTTTCTTAAGGCGATACGTAAAAAATGGTATTAAGGCCATTATTAATACTTATAAATGTAATTATCGAATAATAACTTTGTCTCTTTTTTATGGTCCTCGTTTTAAAAGGTTGTTGAACCTTTTTCTCCTCCTCTGTGAGTGTAGGTGTGTCTAGTTCTGGTTTGGTTTATTAAAAAAAATGTAACACTTACTTGTTGTTGTTGTTGCTGTTGCTGCTGTTGGATCATTATAATCTGAGGCTGAGGCTGGGGCGGTGGGTAATAATCTAGATAAAACAAACAGAAAGGAATAGGCCAGGTTACAGTCAGTGTGCATGACTTTCGTTGTGTCCATTTAAGTTCATTTATGCGAACAACAATAGATTGTTTTTTGACTCACTTGGGGGGTAAGCCGGATAGTGCGGTGTAGGTGGGGCATAGGCTGGAGGGGGTTGTTGCGGAGGAACGTCAGACATGATGGCTTAATGTGTGGGTAGCTCTGTGACGTAATGAGATCTGCGACGAAATCCTTTCTGTGACGTAATTCTGAGGAGAAGAGACGAACACGCAGTTATAACTTGTGAACATTTGTGAATACTAACAAGTGAGAGATAGGTTTAGTGGCGACTACGGCAACAAACGATAAGTGGCTGTGTTCTATTAATAGCTAACTGTAACTTTTCGACTTCAATAGATCAATTCAATACCAAACTGATCGCTCATCATTCATCTAGAGGCAGGCTACGACTGCTTCAACCTTCACATCCTCTCTATCAAAAAGCATTTGTCAAAGCGTTTGTGTGTTCCCATACACTCAAAAGCAAGTAGCAAGTTGAATCGAAATTTAGAACAAAAAAACAACCTTGAAAAATGTATTGATGATAAAATTATTGAAAAAAAATGTAAATCATTCTCTTAAGCCAGACGTTTATAAAACGCATTGATCAACCTTACCATGATGCAACTGAAGTAATGTGTTCATGAATATTCTTTATCTTTGTTAACCTTGGGCGAATCTTTTGAGATTTGTGAAGTTGCCAAGTTAAGCATTTTAATAATTAATTCATGAAAATTTCAACATCTTTGAAGAAAATAGTGGTCCTGAGTCACTCCATTGAAAAATGAAATGGTCAGATTTTATTTAAGTAAGACAAGCAATGTCTAGAAAATCCGCTATTAAATTTGAGAAAATTCTTTAAGTTTTATCTAAGCTTATTGATGGTGCAGGTCAGTGACTGGTAGAGTTGATGGAACTTAAACCTTGCTCGAAAGGTTTCTATGTCGCCCTCTTCTGAAATACCATTGAATGCAATGTACCAATGGTTATTTGTGCACAAAACATTGAATGTGCAATATGTTATGATAGTTGTCTTATGTCTAACTAAAACTAGTCCAAGAGGATTAAACAAAAGAGCATTCAGAGAAGATTGTGTACTGTTAGACATGGAATAGGGTGATTTCATTCTTGATTGCGAGGTGCGTTAAGAAGTAATTAGAACATTTTGAAAATTGAAAAATATTGTACATGATTTTCTAAAGGAGAGCAATGACCTGCCAGCATGGGCGTAGCCAGGATTTGTTTTCGGGGGGGGGGGGGGGTTTAGGGGGGGGGATTTTTCTCCCCCCCCCCACCCTCTCCGCGAAAAAAATATTTGTATGTATGTATGTGTGTGTAAGTACATAATCTTTATTACATTCTGACCCTTCATTCCTTCGGAACACGTTTATTGTGCCCTAGAATAGGTTCTTCCTTTAGTTAGTGGAAAAATTGTTGACTCCCAGCCATTGCTAGCAAGGGGGTCTAAGGGAGCTCCCCCCATCGCGGGGCGGAGCCCCGCCGCCAAGAGCACTATTTCTGGTATTGAATGCTAACAAAATGGGTTAGTGCACTGTCTGAGTGCATTTTCCTGCTATCAAAAAGTCTTATTTCAAAAACCTACTGACTTAGACCCTCTCGCGCCGTTCGGCGCATTTGCCGTCAAGTTGTTTCCACAAAAATCTGTCACTGGTCATGTCTGAAGCCTCTTCCCACCTGCTCTGAGGACCTCCATGAATGTGTGGCGCCAAGTTGTACTAGGATGTCATCCCATTTCTTAATATGCGTAATTCATTTTGTCGGAGAACATGTCCCACAAACCTCATGCGACGCTCTGTCACAATCTTACTAAGGAGTCGACTCCCAGTTCTACAATGGATTTCCTTGATTTAGACCCGATCTCTATAACTGACTCCTAAAATCTGTCTTAGCCATCTTTGTTGAGCCACATTTAGTGTTTTTCAAATTCGGCAAATGACTATTCACTGCACTTTATTAATGGAGCCCCGCCACTGGTAGAAATGTGTAACCTCTCGTGAATACACTCTTGCAATTAAGTGACTGTAGTTTGCTTTAGATTTTATATCGAAAAGTGAAGTTTTATCGTCAAAATCATCTGTTGGGGGGTTTTAAACTAAAAAATCTCAAGACTTAGTTGTTGTTTTTTTTAATTCAAAACCCCATTTAGCTACGATCATAGAATTTGGTAACTGTAGTTTGCTTTAAAATAATATTGTAGATAGAGGTTCTCCACCTCAAAACGCTCTGGAGGGGGATTTTAAACTCAAAACCATCTGGAGGAGAGGAGTTTAAGCTCAAAACCCACAATTGACTTGGCTACGCTCAAATAATTTTAGTGTGTAATTTGCTTTTTTTTTTATATTGAAGACGGTTTTTTTTTAGCATCAAACCCTTCTGAAGGGGGATTTAAACTCAAAACCCCTTTTGGCAACGCTCATAGCATTTTGAGTGCGTAATTTGCTTATTATTTTCACATTGAAGATGTATTTTTTAGCTTCAAATCCCACTGGCGAGGGTTTTAAACTCAAAAACCCTTTGGCAACGCTCATAGATTTTTTAAATGTATTTTTTAGCTTCAAACTCCACTGGAGGGGAGTTTAAACTTAAAACTGAGTCAAAACCCATTTAGCTACGCTCATAACATTTTGAGTGCATAATTTGCTTTTTTTTTCATATTGAAGAGGGGGTTTATCGTAAATTTTGGAGGGGGTTTTAAAATCAAAATCTTCCTTAACTGTGCTCTTGGAATTTGGGGATTGTCGTTTACATTTTTTTGGTTTTGTTTTATAGAAGAAGGGGGTTTAACTGCAAAAACCCCTGGTAGGGGGTTTTAAACTCAAAACCCCTGGTAGGGGGTTTTAAACTCAAAACCCTTAATAGGGGGTTTTAAACTCAAAACCCCCTATTAGGGGGTTTTAAACACAAAACCCCCTGGTAGAGGGTTTTAAAATCAAAACCTCTTGGTTGCGCTGGTGCAAGTGATGGTTTAGTATTAAAATCTCACCTAAAATAAACAAAATCAAAGCAAAAAATCAGTCACTAGAGTTCGTTTCTCCCCCCCCCCTTGGGGGGGATTTCATTTCGGGGGGGGGGGGGTTTGAACCCCAAAACACCCCCCCCCCCCTGGCTACGCCCATGCGGCTGCCAGAGCAGTTGCGTGTGGTGAAAAAAAAGGTTGTTTGATTGTGACGATACGTAAACGCTTGCATATAAAAGTTTCATTTGTGCTTAAACGCTCGAGAGGAGAGTTGTATCCAATTGACATATAAACCCAACACCCTAATAATAGTTATAACTTATAGTGTCTCGCTTTATTAAATTAGAATAATATGGTGAAAACAGTAGAAGACAGAAGGCCAGTCCGAAATTTCCCCCCCCCAAGGTCACCCCGCCCTTGGTATGAGCTAAGTCACCGGATCGCGTGATAATGGAAGGGACAAAAACTTTCCACTATGACTCCTACCATGATGGCGGGTTAAGGGTCAGTAGGTCAACATTCCTCGACCAGTCCCGCAATGGACTGCGGTCGCTAAGCTACACACACACACACACACATACACAAAAACAGGTGTGGGCACACATCGGTTTGGGACGGCGGTAATTTTAAAAATTTAGTAACTTTAATCCCATTGGATCAAGCACGAATGTTATTTTAAAATTCAAAATACTCCAAATCCATTGGCCCGGCACCTCTGGCTATGCTAACGAGTTCGAGTCCCAATCTATATAAGAGGGGACGCTGGCTCTAACCCACGCTCACACCCGCCAGACAGATTTCTATATTTAATAGCCAAGGCTGGAACTTAGTTTCTCTCGTAAAGCCGCCTATAGTTTAAACAACCGTGGTAGGTTGCTCTTGTTTATACAAATCTTTATATGTGTATTATTTTGTGCATTCATTAATACTATGTAAATATGTAACCTTTTATTTTATCTTCAACACATTTTATTATCGATGGGCTATGTTCTCGCCTAGTTTAATTATTTTATTATTTTCATCAACCTAGCGTTGAGATATTCTAATCTAGATCTACTGGAACGATCGGATCTTTTACAAGATTCCGAATCGTGTACTCTCTTACTAGATCCTTGAATATAACATGTCCCTTTTTCTGTCAGCGAGAAGGAATCTCAGTAGTGCCCACTACAAACGGCCCTAAAGCCCAGTGCCCACTATCAATTGCCTACGGTCCAGTGCCCAGATACTTGCCCAGTGTTCAGTGCCTACTGCCCAGCTTAAACTGCCCAGTCCTAGCTCCAGCTGTCCGCTGCCCAATATCCACTGCCCACTACTACGGTCCTGAGAATACCCATTCCCACCTTTCGCTACAGACGTATTCCTCTTCGACTCAAGCCTCATCACTCTACAAGAAGATTCAGCTCCGAGTCCTTCCTGCATCTACCAGAAAAGTCCAGCGGCCAACCAACCAACGAAGAAAGATAAGAACTAAAAATAGAAACACTTATCCACGCCTTTATATGCAATCAATGATGAAATTAATCCACCTTAATCATTGTTAACTCGCTACCCAAGCTAGTAGTGATATTGTTGTTGTTAAATAAAGTTGTATTTTTTTAATTCAACCTATAGTCAGTTGATTTGTTCTAATTGTTGCCCGTAGTGTGCCTGTTCAATATTTACTTATGTGAGCGGGGAAACTCAAAATTACTTCCCCTAGAGTAACGAACCAAAAATCATTTTAAAAATATTAAAACCTCGCCACATTGATTTAGTATTCTTACCTAATGTTACTAGCCATCTAAACGACCTAAATTTAAAACTGCCGGGCAAAGGAAAATTGTTCCCTAGCTTAGTAAGTGATATCAGTGGATTCAAAGGGAAGTTAAAATTGTTTATCTCTGAGAAAATAAAGATTTGAGTCAAAGTTCACATTGAAAATAGCAAAGTGTTTTAAAGATCAAGCCAATCCTACGAAACCTTTTGTTTCCTGTGCACCAATTTTTTTTTTAATTCAGATCCAGATGCGCAATGAAAAATGTTCACTTTTAGTCTTTAAAAATACCGGAGTGACGGGGGTACAGTAATGTGGACAAATACTGTCGGATATACATATTCTTTGTAATCATTTGCTAGACTAGAATCTAATTTTTTATCTATTTTTTTATTTTTTTTTATTTTTTTAGTTGTCTAGTGTGATTTTCTTTAGTGTATTTATTGATATCATTTTTTTTTATTTTGCAGGTTCAAAATATTTAGTAGTCCCTCCGAAATTTGAAAAAAAAAACTCGGTTAATCTCCTCCTTGGTGTTCTGTTCTTGGTACAAACGTTTTAGGACTTACACAAAATTATTCTTAAATGATTTTCTTGTATAAAAAAGAATGGGAATTTTTTTTTTCGCTTTTAAGAGCCTTTGTACCTTGTTGTAAGCATGCTAAAAATATAATATTGTAAGATGAAAGCTTTTATTATTGCTCTCTACCTACAGGACGGACGCATTAACGAACTATACAAACACATAGAGCAGTTTGTTCCATTTTATGAACTATAATAAACTATAAAATAGGAATTAAACAAATAAATAAAAGTAATCGTCAGGCAAGAATAAATCGGCTGTACGCAGGGAAAAAAGTTGATCTTGAAAAATTGTCCGTTTTTTTCTTCTTTTTACGCTCAATATTTTTTTAGACATATTTCTTTTTTTAATAGCAAATATTGACCTAAAATAATGCCGGACTATTCTCCTATACATTAAAAGTTGTTTTTTGTTTGTTGAAAAACTAATTTCACTAAAAACACAAAACATTCCAAAACTAGATTGCCACTTAAATTCACCAAAATAAGAAAAGTTTCAGAAGTTTTTCTTTACCTACCTACAGCGACCAATCCTCAGCAACTATGTGCAGTCAACCTGTTAGGACTCGCTGCCTCGTCGCCATGACAGCCAAAGTTCCGATAAGATTTTTGGTAAACCAAATCAATAAATCTGGGACTGTATCGTAAGTGTTTCTTTTTTTTCCGCGAATGCCAATAAGTTAATACTGACATTCTTGTCCAACCTATTTTTGGTGCTGTGCTCTCCTTATAGTCTAACTTCAAGAAAACAATTGATTCCTACCGATAGCTGCCCCGTCCACTTTGGAAGAGCGGAAGTACATTGGTAGAGAGATTAGACAATACGTGTAAAGAGGTACTGGAACAAGTATTACATAAGATATTTATTGACATTGAAACTTATTTCTTCAAATTGGGTCCCTCCTGCCTTTAAATGCTACAATTCAGAACGAGGTAACATGTAAGTTTCCACTCGCCTTCCCCCTTCTCCGTCTTCAACCGAAAGATATGTTCGAGAGTGTAGTAGTGCAAGAACAGCGGTGTAGAGCTTAGAGACAGGAAGTGCAAAGCCATAAGGCGACTTTTGGTTGTTTTATTTCGCAGGTTTTCACTTTACCAGCGGCCGCCCTGAAAGGTGAAACGCTATCATTAGTTTTTTGCAGTCAATCTAGGGTTAGGGGTAATCTCTCTCTCTCTCTCTCACTCTTTCTCTCTGTCTCTCTCTCTCTCTCTCTCTCTGTCTCTCTCTCTCTCTCTCTATATATATATATATATATATATATATGATGGTCCATACAAGTAATAATGCAGTGGGTACCGAGTCACATAGGTGTGACTGGCAACACCATTGCAAACTCCTTGGCACACCAGAAGGGCAAATGCCATTCACCGAACAGGCTGTGAGTATTCACCATGCTGTGGCTATGATCCAAATAAAATATAAATGAAAAAGTGGTTTAAGTTCTCGGACAAGTCCCAAAAAGTCTGTGGAGTCTGGGAACGCATGAGGCGCCCTGACCGCACTTCCCCGTGGTGGAGTCTATTCAAGCCTGGGCAAGCTATTATAGCACAGTGCATGACAGGCCACTGTCCTGTTGGCTCATATTTCTCACAGCTAAGGCCAAATTTTGCTTCACGGTACCCCCGCTGTGGGAAGAAGAGGAAACCGTGCCTCATATTCTGTTTGACTGCCCCAGACTTGCTGATCTCCGTCTCGACAGGTCTGGGAAACCAAAAATTCTCGACCTGTATGGTGACATGTATGCATTACGCAAGACAGCAGGGTTTCTGTCCAGGGCTTATGCAAGAGAGGATTTGAGCCTCTCAAGCTCAAACTCAAATGGCGTTAGATGATGGTGACGATGATTACAATACATTTGTATTTATATATAAAATGACTATCATTTTAGGTTACTTAAGATATAAAATATCCAAGAGAGCACATCCACTTGCTGAGCTTACCAAAAAGTTAAAAATGTTCAGGCCCCAACCCCATAGAGTCGCTTTGGAAGCGGAAATTATTAAATCTTTAGACAACTCGTACAAATCTCCAGAAATATATAGACAAAAATTGTCATTTTGGGGTGTCACTCAATCTAGAAAACGACAAATCCTGTGCGCGATAAAAAAAAAACGGCATTATCACGTAATTTTAGAATCTGGTGAAAGAAGCTTCTCGCGCCTCAAACTAATGAAGAATTACTTGATGTCAACAATACTCGTAGATAGATTGAAACATTTGGTAATTCTTGCTATTGAGCGTGATCTATGTAGGAAATAGAATTTTTATGATGTACTGTATGATTTCGCTACACGCAAGGCTCGTAAAGTAATTATGTACGTAGTAAAGAATGAATATAAATGCAAAGACGAATGTATTTTCTAATATAAACTCTTATATTCACTTATAATCCGTATCCCTACCCAAACTGGGCCCGCGAATTCCTTTTTGCATAGGGCCCCATAATGGTATTTAGTGACGGGTGAATACAGACTAGATTACTTGTTCTCCCCCCCCCCCTCTTTTTTCGCAAACCGTTAAAACTACGTGGGGTAGAAATAAAAAAGTGTAATCTTTCCATGACTTCTTGGTCACATCGGTTAAGTCCGGCCCTGCTATTTTATGACGGGTGAATACTTCTTGTTCCCCCCCCCCTCTTTTTTTTTTTCGTAGGGTAACTTTAGTCCGTCCGACTCGCAAAAATAAAAGAGTGATCTTTCCATTACGTGGTGTCCAAACTCTTGAGCTATGAAGAGAATTATATATATATATATATATGGAGTCACGGTGGCTGAGCGTTAAAGCGCTTGGCTTCTGAACCGGGGGTACCGGGTTCGAATTCTGGTGAAGACTGGGATTTTTATTTCGGGATTCTTGGGCGCCTCTGAGTCTACCCAGCTATGACATTAGTTGGGGAAAATTAAAGGCGGTTGGTCGTTGTGCTGACCACATGACACCCTCGTTAACCTTAAGCCACAGAATCAGATGACCTTTACATCATCTGCCCTTTAGACCGCGAGGTCTGAAAGGAGAACTTTACTTATATATATATATATTTTTAAAATTCTGATTCTATTATTTTGTATTCACAGAATTTAAGAATGAACAAAACAAAGGCGACTTAGACATTTGAGCTCCAATCTTTTTTTTTTTTTTGCTTTTTAATAAGGATTAAGATAAGACACTGGAGAAACCTAAAGCTTAATAAGACGTTCTATTCTTATCTACTCTACCTATGGCCTTTCTACTGAGAGAGGGGGGGAGAGAGAGATGTGACACAACAATGAGAGAGAGAGAGAGAGAGAAAGAGAGAGAGAGAGACAAGCTACAAGAGAGAAGTGACACAACAATGAGAGAGAGAGAGAGAAAAAAAAAGAAAGAGAGAGAGACAAGTGTGACAAGTTGGATTAAGATTTGGCCGTTTTGGGTGTCTAGGGGATTTTATAGTTTGAGAACCCACACTTGCACATATAATCTACAAGCACAGCGTTATAATGCAGGCAACAAATGCTCCTGAGTTACCAGCTTGACCACTTGACCTGTGTTGTGAATAGTATTTTTTTTCTGTTAGTGTTCGTGTGTCATGGGGTACTCGGAGAAGTGTGCCCTGCTCTGGAGATCTTTGGGCTAAGTATATCTTTAGTATTATTGTATTTTATATAATGTATTTATTAATAGATATAGCCCAAATGATTTCCAGGCAGTATATTTTTTTTTTACCCTGATGTTCTGCATCCTGGGGTACTCCCAAACGTGACATATTTTTGTAACCCTTTTCTGAGGGATTCAACCTGTATTGAATCATCAGATGGACTTTACATATTTTTATAGCCTTGTCTCTGAGGGATTCAACCTGTATTGAATCATCAGATGGGCTTTACCAAACGGATGGCTATAGGTGGGATTCTATGAAGCTTGTAGGCTCATAGGTTTCCCTGAAGCCTATAGTTCATCATGACCATTTTGTGTTTTTTTTTGGCTAAAAGTGGCTAGTGTAAGCCTGAAGCCTGTAACCATAGTGTAGCCAAAAGTGGTCGTGTTTCGACCTGAGGCCTGTGACCTTCAGTTGGCTGTGTAAGCCGGAAGTTTGTAACCCAGTGGTCAAAAGTGGTCATGTGTTGACCTGAGGCCTGTGACCTGTATTTTTGATAACCAGAATGTGACGATAATGTAACATATGACTAGGGCTGTGTGCCATATTATTTTTGAGTATCTTTTGTTTACTTTTTGTTGTGTCGGCCTGTGAGTTGATGGCCATTTATTTTTCTCATGTAAATAAACTTTGTAAATATGTTTACCTGCGACTTTGTAAAGTCTTTTGTTGCATACATTAGTTGAATTGTATACCTGGAGGTTATACCTAATAACCTAGGCTGTACAAGAAGGGACCAGCACACCTCTGGACGAACGTGCCAGCACACTTAACACTGACCTTTTGATCTAAATACCTAAATCTAGCTATAATTCTAATTGAATATTTTTAGCTATACCCGCTACTTGGTAATGTGAATTCATATTGGTTCATGAATCCTCTTTAGGTCACAAGATGTAAAAATATGTACAGTTTATTATACAAAGGATAATTAAAAGGTAAAATATTGTACAGTTGCTAGAATGGGGTCTAGCGTATTTACATGTAGGGGTCTATCATCATTAGATTTGAGAACCATGTTGTCTGAGTGTCATTAGGCTGGTTGCTTAGCTTTTGGTCCGGTGGTGCACTGGTGAGACGGGTGTGGCTGGTACTGATGCTGTCTGCTGGTGGGCTGGCGTAGTCGATCTAGGCTCCGTGTGCAGTCCAACTTTGTATGGTTGCAGAGCTAAGCTGCGTCTACCAATCAGTTAAGCCAGTGACGAGTCTGTGGCTAGCGTTGTTACTTGGACTCTTGAAGGATGAGTAGGACTGATGTCTGCAGATCTGGTGCCAACAAATCTGCTATCAGCTTTAGGTTGATAGGTTTCCAAGTGGATGTTGCCTATAAATAAAAGCTGCAACGACATGATGTATACGTCGGTTTAGCCATAATGATAACACTGGGAGGTAGATGCCTTTCCGTGAAGGACATCTTCAGACTGATGTAGAGAAACAATAAGCTAGTTTCATAAATATCAAATGGAACTAACAAATGAATATAGTGTCCCATCAAGGGAGATAACAATAATAATGATGTTTTCTAGACGTTGCAACAGTTTAGATGAGGCGTTGCCTTGCCAACAACTTATTCCGTATGTTAGCAGATTTTGTACAGTCGCGCCGTAAAATGTCTCAAGGATCTTCTTGTTTAATTTAAAACTGTTGAGTTTGTATAGAAAAAAGAGTCGCTGGGCTGTTTTCTTTGAAAGAGTTCCAAGGTGGTCTTCCCATGAAAGCTTGTTGTTGATGATAACGCCTAGATATTTATATGCCTTTACTTGTTCTATAGATGTAGTGTATATTTGCAGTTCACGTATAGTTTGTTTTTTCTTTCTAAAATCTATTATTATAAGTTCTTTAGTTTTTGTTACATTCAGTTCTAGAAAGTTGTCGGTGCACCAGTTTGTAAACTCTTCTATCGAGCTTCGATACTGAGTTTCGTCTCCTGAAATAAGACCGACTATGGCAGTATCATAAGCGAATTTAATGAGTCTATCTGAGTCATAGATGCTTCTTATGTCATTAGTGTAAAGAGTGTATAGTACAGGAGAAAGTACACAACCTTGTGGAGCACCCGTACATTAGTAAAATTGATGATTAATAGCGTGCAAATAAATTAATTAAATGCTTAGACCTGAGTGATACCTTGAGCTAAAATGGTTTGTCACAACAAGCTACAAGAGAGAAGTGACACAACAATGAGAGAGAAAGAGAGAGACAAGCTACAAGAGAGAATTACGAAACAATGAGAGAGAGAAAGAGAGAAAGAGAGAGAGAGAGACAAGCTACAAGAGAGAAGTGACAAAACAATGAGAGAGAGAAAGAGAGAGAGAGAGACAAGCTACAAGAGAGAAGTGACAAAACAATGAGAGAGAGAGAGAAAGAGAGAGAGAGAGAGAAGCTACAAGAGAAAAGTGACACAACAATGAGAGAAAGAGGGAGAGAGACAAGCTACAAGAGAGATGTGACACAACAATGAGAGAGAGAGAGAGAAAGAGAGAGAGAGTGAGAGAGAAGCTACAAGAGAGATGTGACAAAACAATGAGAGAGATAGAAAGAGAGCGAGAGAGATAAGCTACAAGAGAGATTTGACACAACAATGAGAGAGAGAGAGAAAGAGAGAGAGAGAGACAAGCTACAAGAGAGAAGTGACATAACAATGAGAGAGAGAGAGAGAGAGAGAGAGAGAGAGAGACAAGCTACAAGAGAAAAGTGACACAACAATGAGAGAGAGAGAGAGAGAAAGACAAGCTACAAGACAGAAGTGACACAACAATGAGAGAGAGAGAGAGAGAGAGAGAGAGAGACAAGCTACAAGAGAGAAGTGACACAACAATGAGAGAGAGAGAGAGAGAGAGAGAGAGAGAGACAAGCTACAAGAGAGAAGTGACATAACAATGCAAACAATTTTCTAATTCGAACCAAATGTTTCGCACGTGTTTATGTTTTCAAAGTTGACCCACTAAGAGAGTAAACAACAGTTGACTTGTCAGACATAGATGTGTCATTCAATTTGAACGGATCTGGTCTGAAGCTTTTATTTGGTACAAATAATTACACACTAAGAGTGACTACCGTATTTTCGTGCATACAAACCATGAATTTTATAAATTTTTACAAACGAATGGCAGGCTTTGCGGGGTATACGAGGGTGCGGATTTTACATAATTATTCTCATAAGCATATTCTCATAGCGTAACGGAAACTATGGACATACCAGTGTGTGTCTTTATTCCTCATACACTTTGCTGTGCATACGAAGTTCCTCTTCAACATTATATGTGGCATTTACAATAGTCAGTTACATTAGGATTTAACTTCTTAAAAAATAAACGAGTTCTTGTGTCAATTTGTTTTTGTGATCGGTGTAACATAGATCTTTGTGATGGTCAAATGTTAAAATCATGAAGAAGAGGGTGATATTTTTAATGCTTTACATTTTTATAGCAATGTTCGTCTCGATTGGGTGTCCAATTGCAGCATTTAGAATTTAATAAAGTTTATTTAATTTTTTATGTTCAGATTGTCAAACCTGGGAAAGATGCTGAAACTTACTTCATCATTCTAAACTAATGAATGGACAAAGTGAACCCCATG
The DNA here is from genome assembly GCF_947242115.1 of Biomphalaria glabrata. Classification (NCBI taxonomy): domain Eukaryota; kingdom Metazoa; phylum Mollusca; class Gastropoda; family Planorbidae; genus Biomphalaria; species Biomphalaria glabrata. The sequence goes on from NC_074717.1 coordinate 18,436,915, forward strand.
GCTGTATTAATCTTTTTTAAAACAAGATTGTTTACAATGTTTATTTCAACTCTCTCTATCTGTCTGTTTAATAAAAAAAAATCTTTTACCTGACAAAATAAGAAAATTGAAAACAAAAACAATTAGTTAATTAAATATTGGTACCGGTATTTAATTATTTGGTAGCTGGTATCGAACAAGGGAAAGAAATTGTATTTAACTGATATGTTGTATAAGTTGAATTAGTCCCTTTTATACATTGTAGAAAGAAAAATATTGCAGCTTTAAAGATTTTTAGCTAACAATAGATAACTATAAAACCTACTATTCTCATAAGCGTTTCGCTGGCACAGTGGTTAGTGTGTAGTCTTGGGGTGGCTTGAAGAAGCTGAGTCCTCAAGTTCAAATGGAGGTCTTTGAATTTTTTTATTATAAATGCATTTAAAAAGCAACACAATAACATGTACACAGGCACCACATTCAGTCTCCACCAGTCCTTACCAACTGGTCCAAACAAAGTGATAGCAACGTAGTGAGAAAGCTGAAATCGTGAAATTGCGATCAACAAAAACAACTGGTAAAAATATTTCTAATCGCAAAGATTTATTATTTGTTAGTCTAGATCAGTGTTTTCCAAACTTTTTCCATAAAGGAACATTTCGCACATTTGGAGTATTTAGCGGAACACTGCCAATTTTTTTTTTGAGGTTGAATGTTTGCCTATTAGTTTAAATAAAAAAAAAATTATGCCACGCAGTTTGCAGGTATCTTCTTTAGCCTACCACACATTTGTGGAAGAGCGGCACAAACAGTTCTTGTTAACAGTGTGCAGTTAAATAAATAAATAAACTATAGCTTTTATATAGCGTTACTTGTATGCTTATAGCATGCTCAGAGCGCTATGGCCCAATCTCATTTGTGAACCAGTAAGGCGGGGAAGGAGTATATGCTGCCTTTAGGCAACAGACTTGGAGGCAGATCCAATGTTGTCTTGAAGGGTACATCAGAAGCAAACTCTTCAGGCACATTGCAGAACGCTCCTCTTGCTTCTTCACCTGTCTCTTTCTTTTCCACTCGCTACTTCTCGTTGAGATGGTCGCAGCACTCGGTGTCACATTCCTCGTCTTGTCTATCATAGGCACATAGCCAGATCCGGTCCTAGACCACTGAAACCTTTGCGGCCGCAGTGGGCCCCGCACTTTCATTGGCTCAACGCTAATTCTAGGTGTAAAATACTCAATTAACCATACTCAATTAACCATTATAATTTATATATATTAACAGCTTTTCTCCGGCTTCCTGATTTTTCAAGGCTTCCTGGAAATTTCCTGACATTGCAAAATATACGAAAAAGTTCTGGAAATCTCCTGAAATCATCAAAATCTCCTGAAAAATAAACAAAATTGACATTTTGAGGTGCCAATCGTACGCGTGATTAAAAAAAAACCGGCATTGTCACCTTTTATTTAATAAAAATATTGCAAAGATGAATGTATTTACTAATACAAAATCTTAATTTTGAAATTATGCTTATTCCTACCCACACCGAGCCCCGCGAAATCCGTTTCACATAGGGCCCCGCAATTGTTAGGTTGTTCGCGTTTTATTTCGATTATTTTCTTGTTGGGCATCATGAGGAGGTACCGCACCGGGCATCATGTACCCTAGTTTGGCTTCACATAATAAGAGATACTACAAAATAATATGATGAGTGTTTTTCTATTTCTTTGCTTCTCTTTGTTGATTTTCTGGTCAGAGAGAACCTGTGACTGCCATGTGTGGCAACGGCAGAGACAGAGGCAGAGACAGAGGCAGATTCCGAAACTAGGAAAGTAAGGCGACAAATGTTTCCATTCAATGGCAAAAGTTTTCTCTAGACAATTTGTTGAACCGGTCAAGCTAGCGGATAAACAACAAAACGTGAAGAAAGAGACTGCCTTGGAAGCACTTGTGCTTTATGTTAATTGTTGTTAAAATTGATGATGATTCGTCGGTGATCGACAGCCGTGACGTGACAATTAAGTTCTGATGCCAAGTCCGAATAACTATGAACTAGAAAGCTTCGAGTTAATTCTTAGCTTAAACACAGGGTATAACATTTTATTGGTTGTGCAACAAAAGTTTGCGATCCGCTGACATGCAATTGGATGTGGCCATACAGCAAAACAAAGTCCTTGTTGCTTTTAAAAAAAAAAAGTTCATGGAAACCGGATTCGCTGATGCAATGATCACAGCAAAGGAAATTGCGTTGGAATTATTGTCGATTCAAGAACAAGGAGTCAGACTCAAAAAACAAAAATGATTCGATTCTAAGAGTAACGACGAATCAACATCTTCACCGGACGAGGCCCTTCAGAACAGAATATTTCTTATCGGTAGTTATCTCTCCCACACTCGTTCACGGATCAAGTTGAAATTATTATTATTATTATTATTATTATTATTATTATTATTCATAGGTGTAGAAAAAAACAACAATTAGTCAATCAATAACAGGCAATAGATTATTATATTTTTAACCAACAAGGGAAATTAATCCTTCAGTATTCACATATTTCGCCAATATTTATGGTTTGTCCCCTTAAATTTTTATATTATTTCTCCAATACCCATTGGGTCAAGATGAAACCTTAAACACGTATTTATTGTATGTACTGAAACATGAACCAATTAAGAATTAACCAATTAGTCAATTAGTGGGAAGCGTGGTCGAGAGGATAAGTACCCTTGAACTTTATTTGGCTTGGCTACCTTTGATGTGGGCTCGAGGTTCGACACCCGACTCGAGCAGAGTTTACTGAGGGCCCGGAAGTAGCACGGAAAACCTTCTACCAGATACCCCCCTCCTCCCCTCCTCCAACTGGTCCACAAATGAGATTGGACCACAGCGCTCTGAGCATGCTATAAGCATGAAAGTAGCGCTATATAAAAGCCATAATTCATTATTTTGTTTGATATCAAATAATGCAAATAACTTATATATTATAGAGATAATAGTCGAAATAGTGGAAATATCCGTAATTTTGGATTCTGGTGAAAGAAGCTTCTCGCGCCTCAAACTAATGAAGGATTACTTTAGTTCAACATTTCTCGTTGGTAGATTGAAACATTTGTTAATTCTTGTTATTGAGCGTGATCTATGTTAGAAATAGAATTTTTATGATATACTGAATGACTTCGCTACACCCAAAGCTCGTAAAGTTCATGGGATAACTCTATCTGCAGAAATAAAAGAGTGATCTTTCCTTTACTTCTTCTTCTCGTCCAAACTCTTGAGCAAAGAAGAGAATTATATATAATTAGCATTGTCATGGCTACCTTGGTGTACAGAATACGAAAGCATCTGTGAGCTGGCGCTGTTTGAGTTATTTTTATCTATTTTGTATATTTTATTTTAATTACTTTTATAGGCTAGTGCTGAGTGCATGCCTGTCTCCCGCCAGCTCTTTTACTTTAGAAGTTAGTTTGTACGAGTCATGACCTGGCTCTATAAATAGAATGGATGATGTAGTGTCTTGTCCCTTTTTCCGGTGTTGACCGCTGGTCAGTGCTTGATTAGCTGGTCTGTGTGACCAAGCAGTGATTTAGAAAGTTTGTATTTAGTGTTGTTCTGTGTGGACTGCCTGTAAGTTGAGGAATTGTTTGTTTTACTTTAGTTATTTCTAATTAAGATTTATTGTTTTCAGATGTGTTTTATTAAGTTTAGATGTAAACGGATTAGTGCCGTGCATCACAGGCTAATTAGTTAGCCATTGTCTATGATGGAACCGGAAGGTCCATTAATCTGGATAGCGTCACAACCCCTCCCCCCCCCCCCCGAGCCATCTCTAATGATCTCCTTGTTGCTGTTCTATGCAATGTTTTATTATCTTATGTTTCTAAAAGTATTTCCATTAATATTATAATGATTATTTTATATATTTTTTATGTTTGTTTATTTTTGTAATTGCAGGCTATAATTCCTGTTCTGCCTGTCATCTGCTTTTCTGCCGCTAGTAGCTTACTGTTTAGTGTTGGAGTAATTTAGGTTATTTGAGTGGTTTATTGTTTTGTAGTGGGTATATTTGTTTTATTACTGTTTTTGTGTCAATGTAAATAAAGTGTATATAGTTTATTTTATAAATTTAGTTCAGTTTATTTTATTTTTAGTTAGCTAGTTTAGTTTAATTGTGCGGTCTGATCGCCCAGGCGAAGGCCGCCCTTTGGTCGCAGACCGGAGTGCACAGATCGGACCCACATGGTAGAGTTACCACCAACCTACCGGGTAAAAAAAAAAAATCTGTTTAGCAGAAAAAGGTCTAGTGCCTCCTGACCTGCTAACACATCGATAAACTATACATATAAAAAACATAATTGTTTTTGTACACTTTTTTTTTCGCTTGTATTTTTTTTTTATTTGATTTCTTCAGATTATACTTTCCCCTTCACTGACACACAAGACAGACAGGTGAACGCATCCATGTCCAGACCATAGAATACTGTCGAGCAGTCAAGGTTAGTGAGAAAATGAATATAGGTCTAGTTCATGATCATTTACACTGTTCATTGTAATATACCCACTGGAGTTTATCAATTACAAATTCATAGTTTTCAATTAAGGTTAGCAACGTTCATAAAATATGCAAACTTGACGATCACTGGGTTGACTGTTGTCTTTTTTTTGGTTGTAGACACGACCGATGTCCTTGATAATGGGATCCTTTCTATGGAAGATCAAAAGTTCCAAGAAACAGTAATGTTTTCGTTGGTGCGATTACCAGCGAAAACATACCACGCTATATTCCTCCAATACCATTCGTGACATTTTGTAGATAAAAATACTAAGGTGTAAAGTTCACAAATAGAGTCACAAACTGCATCAATACTGCAAAGTTCAAAACATAGGCCTACTGAAAGGTTAATTAATATTGAGGTGAGGGTTGGATTTCATGAAAGTAAATTAACTGTACATTATTATTAGCGTCATCAAGCGTTTCTTTTTAATTAAATTTTTTATGTTATTTTTTTTTACATCTTTCACTAAGTCATTCAATTGAATATAATTGCTTTTTTAGAGTTTTCTTTCAAAGAAAAACTATCGTTAGCAAACACTAAAAAATCTAAAATGTCTTGTATTAACTCCCTTATTAAAATAGCCGGTCTTAGACCATTGCAACATATGCGGCCGCAGTGGGCCCCCACTTTCAAAAGATCCGCACTTTCATAGGACCTGCTCTAATTCAAGGTGTATAAATTATTAATTTTAATTATATATATATATATTAGAATTTAAGAAAAAAGAAGTGTTTCTCAACCTTTGTAAAAAAAACCCAGCCATGTTGAGGCCTTGACAGCTAGGGGTCTGGATGAGCGAAAATAATAGCGAAATGCATGACTCTATGGATTGACTTTAGAAATATAAGTAGCACAAACATTTCGTATTTGGAAAGTTTACTTTATTTATGTTTCCCTGAGTCAGCTTTTTTCTAATTTGCCTTACATCATAATGTATTAATGTATGTACATGATTCATTGAACTAAGTCAACATACATTTTTAGAAATTTTTATAATAACAATTTTATTATTGCTCACATTAAATGCAATTTGTTTTTTTTTTCTTTTTTCAGAAGATATGGATTTGAAGAGGAAGTGATGCCTTCTTATCCCTAAGAGTTTATCAACAGAATGAATACCACAAAAGTCACTTGTTACATCAGACACTCCCCCTCTAAAACTTCCAGTAAGTAGGGCAGTTTAAAATGTATTACTTTTAATCTTAGTCAGATTAATGCATAACTGAAGAGCATATAAGAAAAAAAAGTCTCACTCAGTGGTTTACAAATACAGCAGTGTTCAATTTTATAAATATAAATTGACTTTTTTTTTTATTTGGGTTACCTCAGCATGTTTTGTGCAGAAAATGTCCTATCGTTCTTTTATAATCTGTTACCAAAATCTCATCACTGCTTTTCAAGTTTTTAAAACTTCAATAGTATCAAAGAGTGTTCATAATACGACTGATTAAATGCCAAAAATCATATATAATAATAATAATATTCTATATTATCTGTGAGGAAATTGTTGTACAATTGTGGATTACAACAAACAATACATGATTATAGCAAAACATTTGTACAATAGCACACAAGATATTGCTATTATTATACAAATTCTTATTTCTTATTTATTTTTTTCATCTATTTTTCTATTTTTAATAAATTCTCATAGCATTTATTATGTAAAACTTTTGTCCTAATATACTTTTTAAATTAACTGTTGTTTTTTTAGATGTTTTCAAAATTGATTTTATCCATAATGTATTTAAATATATGGAAGTTTGGTAATATATGTAACTAACATTGAATTGGTGACTTGTTATGAATTTAATTTATGTTGTTTCTATTCCACCAACAGTACTAGAATTTGTCCAGTGCCTGTGATGCTCTGAGCTGAAGGAGAATGTTAGTGCTTCATAATATCTACCAGTATCTTGCTGTTAGCTTGAAGCTCATGAATATTATGTAGTCCTAGCTATGATGATACTGAAACTACAATTTGTGAGAACTTAAGCATTATAGCTATATCTAATATTAATAGTTTGCGCGAAGTTATTTGAAAATTATTTTTAATTATATTAAATATAGTTACACAACTTGGAAAACTTGTTAGATTCTCAATTATTTAGCATTATTTTTTTTTTTACAAATTTAAATGTAATCTGTATCAAGCTTTTAAAAACTATACTGTCTGCTTTAAATAACTTACTTACTTGCTTTAAATAACATATGACTGAAAACTTATTGCATTGCTCAGTCAAGCTAAAGAAACAGTCCTGTATTATAGATCTCAGATTACCTCTACTAGCTATGTCAATGTAGCAAAGATAAACAAATATTAATTATACAGGTATGCTCAAAAAACAATTTGTTAAATTTATCAAATCTTTTATACTTTTATGATGTTCTACTAAATAATAGAAAAAATGTATTTTCTATATAAAAAAAAAAACAAAGTTGTGTATTATTTTTCAAAGTAGTAAAATAAAAGTGTATTTTGACAAAGCTAAAATAAATATTGTGCTATTCACTTACATGCTTCATCATAAGTACTTCTAAAAAAATAACCACCAATGTTTGTATAGCTTTCATATGTTTGTAAATTAAGTATGTACTTATATAATTATCCTTTTTTTTAAATGAAACATTAAATAGGCTACTAAAGATGACCATTTAAATTTCTGATAAGATAAGATAAGATAAGACTGCTTTATTGATCCTTACATTTCATAAAACACAATTAGAATATTATCCAAAATTTCATCCTTTCATTGTAACTGTAACTGGTTTCATAAAAATATGGATTGAGTAATAAATGGGTTGCATATACACATATTTGTTCACATATAGGCGCCTACAACTCTTCAAATGTTAGATATTCATGTCCATTTCTATGTATTCACTTCCAACAATATTTAGCTACATATTTCTTTAGTTTCTTCGAAGAAGTATGCTCCTTTGGAAAAAAAAAGAAACACGCATTAAAAAAATTCATTTCTAAATAAAATTTCTCTTAAGTGACTTGAATAGAAAGTAATAGAAATAGGAACTTCATTTAGCAATGTGCTTACACTTAAGCAGAGAATATTAGCTGTCTAAATAAGCTATTGAAACTAGTGTCAGCTTCACAAGATAGGAACTATGCAGTTTGACAATTCATCCTCTATGACTCTCATCAAGAGCGGGGTAAAAGAAGGATGTGTTTCGGCCCCAACACTATTCAGCATCTTCTTTTAGTTTGTACTCGACAGCGCCTTTACAATCCTGTAAGATGAAGTATGAATCCACAGAAGATCGGATGGAAGGCTTTTTAAACTGGCTTGACCAAATCGAAGAGACAACGCATCCTGAATAAGGAGCTGATGTTCGCCGACGATGCGGCACTCACTGCCCGTGTGTAATAAGGATTACAAAGGCTACTAAATGCTTTGTCAGCTACAGGTAAATAGTTCAGTCTTACAAAAGTCTCACCAAGACAGAAAAAAGGGCATGAAACGTCACAGAATAAACCAACACCAGTCATTCATCTGAACGCATCCATTGTCTTTTGAGACTGAGGGAGACATACATAGGCTACGTAGAAATAACCTCTGCCGGTATACAGAGAGTGAGAGAGAGACATATAAATAAATAACATTTCAACTTAAAAACAACTTTAGGCCTACATATAGACTTATTACTTTTAAATTACACATAGGCCTAATATAGGACTATTTTTAAACTTATAAACGAAATTTCAACTAGGCCTATTATAGGCATATAGGCTAAATGTCTCTAGATTTAATCAATGTCTTAAATAAGACGATACACGAACTACAAGCTTGGCTGATTAGTCTATATCGGCTAACAGAATAAGTTCTAAAGCTTTACATTTATAGATGTAAGTCTTAAATTGATTTGTGCACACTTACCTATGAAAAATCTTCGATGACAATTGAGTTTCCATTCATCATTTGGTGTAAAAGTGGTGATTAAAAACTTTAGTGATGGTTTCTTTATATAGTCTATACGCTATAGTAAAAATGTTAACACATTCACCGGAGGTCACTCTACCCTGCAAGCAAGGACGTTGTCAGGGGGGGGGTATGGCGAGAGTGAATGCTAGTTTGATATTTTGGTATGATAGTTATATCCCCTTGTTTATGTAGTCCCAGGTTGTGAATGTGAACAGTCTTGCACGTGTTGTGAATGCAAGAGAGAGTGTGTTAAGTTAGTGAGGTCTTGCTCCCGGTCCAGGAAGGTTGGACGTTGCTTCCTGGATTGGTGTTATGTACATATGTTTCATTAGAGTTGATGGACTGGTGTTTGTATTATTTTTTGACAGTAATATAATTAAGTGCTTTATTTGATATTAAAGAGTTTTTGGTATTCATTGAAAGCTGGAGTTAGAGTTGAAGTATATTAAGTATTGATTGTTCTTATTTGTGTAACAAGTATTCGTGTAGCAAGTATTAATTAATTGGAATTGAGTAATTGTGTAAACCCCTAAGGAGCCGAGCCAAGTCAAGTCAAGCCAAGTCAAGTCAAGCTAAGAAGTAAACCCCTGAGATACGCCTCGGTGAACGGGACTTTTTAATTGAAAAATATAGGTGTGGTGAGCACAGTTGGCATATATTATATATATATATATATATATAGTCTAGGTGTGGTGCGCACAGTTGGCATATATATATATATATATATATATATATATATTTATATATATATATATATATATATATATATATAGTCTAGGTGTGGTGCGCACAGTTGGCAGTCCTGTATATATATAGTCTAGGTGCGCACAATTGGCAGTCCTGTATATATATATATATATATATATATATATATATATATATATATATATATATATATATATATATATATATATATATATATATATATATATTGTTACGAATCTCACTATCCAGGCTCTCTGCAAACTGCACCATACACCACCAACTTAAAGAACTTGACAACTCAGGGCTCCAAAGTAACGTAACACTTTAATAGTCGAATAAATAACAGCCAATACTGTACAATTGGCAACACGTACACTGTACAAATATCTCTCCGACAAACACCGTTCCGCCGTATCAACTCTTGCACTGGCCTCTCCGTCTCGTTCCGGGCTTGCACTGGGTTCAACAGATCAGGACTGACTTCACACACTAGGCTCGTTGTGTCGGACTCGATCGCAGACCAAGATCAAGACGCCAGTCGTCTCAACTGTACTTGACAGTACTCCGCACTGAACAGTCGTAATGCTCTGTACAGAACCACACCGCTGAACTGTGCTGTAGTCGACCGGACTGTAGTGAACCGGGCTCTGAACCCCTGCCGTGAACCTCGCTGTATTGAGCCCCTTTTCTCGACCGTCTTGACTGCGACACTCCGCTCTTTATATAGGGTCCCTACTGGCCTTCTAGAACCGGACAGAACGCCCCTCGACGTTTCTAGGTGGTCAGATGACTACAACTCTCGTGACGCTCCTGAGCTCTGTTCACGACGTCGATCCTTCCCGGACCGCCGTCGATCCTTCCCGAACCGCCGTGTTGACACTCGTCTCGGCTGACAGTCGTAACTCGTCACGGTTGACCGCTCGTCTAGCGCTGGCCTGGGGCGATTTGAGTCGGCTGACTACACACACACCACTACCCCCATTTGTGCCACCACCAGGTTTATAACACAATATATATATATATATATATATATATAGTCTAGGTGTGGTGCGCACAGTTGGCAGTCCTGTATATATATATATATATTTATATATATATATATATATAGTCTAGGTGTGGTGCTCACAGTTGGCAGTCCTGTATATATATATATATATATATATATATATATATATATATATATATATATATATATATATATATATATATATATATATATTCTAGGTGTGGTGCGCACAGTTGGCAGTCCTGTATATATATATATATATATATATATATATATATATATATAGTCTAGGTGTGGTGCTCACAGTTGGCAGTCCTGTATATATATAGTCAATGGGATAAACCAAATGTGGAGGTAAAAGTTAAGTGTACATTTTGTAAGATAACGAGACACTAACTGGAAGGATGATGCTCAATACATTAATAATGTTCATACATAGAAAAAAATCACTATTATAATCTAATATTATAACGAAAAATTATTTAAAGTTTTCACAAAGTTCGTTACAAATAATGATCAAAGAGAAATTTGTGGACGGAATTTTATTTTTAAAAGTGAGCACAACTATCACATAAATATCACAGCAAATTTGATAACATTTGGCAGATGCAAATTATAATTCTAAACAAAACTAAGTAGAAAAATAGAGTCTTCCTCTAAAAGACTTAAACAAAACTACAACACTATTTATTTTAGAGAGTGATTTCATCAGCTCTGGTGTGTCAATGTTTGGTATGTAGAGACATATCACATATCTCTAGGTCTATCATGTATTGAACAGTGTCAAAGGATGAGGCAGTAATTGAGATATTTACCTTTACTGATAATTATCTAGCATGAATAAATGTTGAAATAGAATAAAATGTCAAACGATTAACTGCTGAAAAAAATTAGAATAGAATTGTAAAAGTGTCACTAGAAACGATCAGCTCTACAGTACTTTGGTTTGCATCCTCTTTCACTGTGGACTCTACAAGAATAATTGTTACGCTGAGAAGACTGTGTCTCTAGATAGAAATCAATTAAGTTTATTTACTTTCTAGTTCATTGAATCACTGTTCCTTAGACAAAGTTTCCTTCTTTTCCAATGCTTGTGTTCCGATGTTTTGTCCAACTAGATGTGTTCACTTGCATCACTCTATGTTGGAAGACAGTTCTTGTGTGATGGGATGACAGTAAGAATATTTATTAAACCACGTTCCGTTCGATGCATCTCTGATTTTAGGAAATCTCAAGCGTTGATGCGTATTGCCTTGATTTTGATGTGGGTTTTTGAAGTTTGATTACAAATGTTTTGACTAGTATATTGCTCTGTTATGTTGGATTACTTCCCCTACCTTAATGTTTACAGTAAGAATTACAAGTCATTCGCTATAATTTACAGTATACTGCTAGAATTTATCGATACTATTAGAGCAAATTACCAACAAGATAAAACTTAACGTAGTGCTTTTTAAAAAAAAGGCAATGCGGAACTATTTCTAACAAAAGATACATATTTTGACAAAAAGAAATTGATTGCCAAGAATCTTTGATATGGAAATAAATCCATAAACTGTGTTCTTAATATTTGAATATAATATATCCTCACATAGTGCTGGTTGGAGCCATTCAGTCTATTATAATGGGTAATCTGGGTTTATATTGGGGTATTGTTTCATTTGAAATTCAGTCTCAACAGTCCATGAAATCTAATAAAAAATTTGTAGAAAATAATTTTAAAACATAGCAATAATAATAAGACTGGGATAAGCCTATTTCGACTGACAAAACGGTAATCGCCCCTGATCTAGGGTTTATTGGTCAAATAAAAAACGCTACCATTATTGACATCGCCGTAACACTGTCTCATACTCTAAGAAAAACTGAAATGGAAAAACAATATGGGAACCAAAGGGATAAAGACAACTGACCTCACAGAAACCTTTAAGGCCCTTAACATTCATAAGAAGATGCTCCCTGTCAGAGGGCGGTACTGCTGCAGACCTGCAACATCACCAGAAAATTACTTATTGGACACTGATAAAGGGATTACGATGAATTTTGTTTCTCTGTAACAAAACTCGACCCTGGCAGAAGTCAGAGAATGAATATTCATTCGTTTCCAGCATAATAATAATAAATAATAATGATAAAACCAAAAGTATGTGTTAACAGAATGGGTCATAACAAAGTGAAAAAAAAAAATAATGTGAATGTAATCAGCGATTACAAAATTACAATATCAAAATAATAATTAACTTATAGAATTTACATTCCTTTTTTTTTTTGGGACGGAATTTCAAACAGTAATAATAATAAATATACATTAAAATTGTATTATAAAATGCACAGTTTTATATCACAGATGATTTAGATGAACATAGAAATGTAATTCTGTAAGAAACAGAGCAAACGGACTGTATCCTTCCTCTAAAGCCTGGAGATTTGTGAGTTAAGAGAGTTTTCCCATCTGTATCAAAGTTTGGCCATAGAGTGGTAGAATAATGAAAGGGAGAGCAATAGCGTTAACAACAATACAAAGTGGACCATGACATTGAGCTTTTAATAGAAATAATGGCTATACATTTGGAGCCGAATATGGATGGATATGAAAAATGGCCGGATATTCGGCCAGAGCCGGAGCTACTACCAGAATCATCCCTAATATATATATATAGCCTGTGAACGAATCAACGCCACAGCCGGTGGGTAATGCTGGTAGTTATTTAGTTCTAATCACAATATTTGATAAATATTAATAGGGTTATCTAACTTTTATCATTGAAAAAAGTGAAGTGATCAACATTGTGAAAGTTCTAAATTTGAGTTCTGCCGTGCGCTGATTTTTTTTAAAATTAGAATACACTGCAGATGCTAACAAGAATCATTCATATAGGTAGAAAGTGCTATGTTTGTATATAAAGTCTCTGTTAGCCATAGCTTAGTCTGTTCTCTTAACTCTTGATTGTGCATTGTGTGGTAACGAATTAGAAGGGAGGAAAGAAAAGACAAATGGGTAAGGCACGAATGTAAACAAATAAATCAGGTCAAATGTCAAAGTTGGTCCGTTGTCTCTGTTCATTGATTCATAAGGTCTGTGGGTTGTCTAGAGCAACTCTTCAGCTAGAAGCCATCACATATACACTGCAAATAGAAACAAGTGTTTAATTAATAAAAATGTTTGACAAGGGCTCTCTATCTCTTTCTTTTTTTTTCTCTCTATCTTTCTCTTTATCTCCCTCTCTTTTACTCTCATATCATATAAATATCATATCCTATAAATTAAAAAAATGATTAATGAGATTCAAACACTAAGCATACATAACTCTACTCGAAATGAGATTCAAAACTAAGCATACATAATTCTACTCGAAATGAGATTCAAACACGAAGCATACATAACTCTACTCGAAATGAGATTCAAACACTAAGCACACATAACCCTACTCGAAATGAGATTCAAACACTAAGCATACATAACTCTACTCGAGATGAGATTCGAACACTAAGCATACATAACTCTACTCGAAATGAGATTCAAACACTAAGCATACATAACTCTACTCGAAATGAGATTCAAACACAAAGCATACATAAATCTACTCGAAATGAGATTCAAACACTAAGCACACTGAACTCTACTCGAAATGAGATTCAAACACTATGCAAACGCAATTCTAATCGAGATGAGATTCAAACACTAAGCAAACGCAACTCTACTCGAAATGAGATTCGAACACTAAGCAAATGCAACTCTACTCGAAATGAGATTCGAACACTAAGCAAACGCAACTCTACTCGAAATGAGATTCAAACACTAAGCATACATAATTCTACTCGAAATGAGATTCAAACACTAAGCATACATAACCCTACTCGAAATGAGATTCAAACATTAAGCATACATAACTGTACTCGAGATGAGATTCAAACACAAAGCAAACGCAACTCGACTCGAGATGAGATTTGAACACTAAGCAAACGCAACTCTACTCGAGATGAGATTCAAACACTAAGCCCCTTTTGTAGCGCTCGTAGGCCGTAAGTACCGCCCTCTCCCTCCTTAAATGTAAAGGGGCCATGTTTGTTAAGATTTCATCAGCGTTTGTTGGGCTTGTTCGAAAGGTGCCACAAATGAACTTTAGTGCCTGTGATTGTACTCGGTCGAGTGATTCGAGGGCAGTTTTACTGGCATATACCTGAACTGTATAGATGTACTCAATTTGTGATCTGACTGCCCCTAAGTAAAATGTGCGTAGCATGTAAGCTTTGGCACCCCACTTTGTGCTGGCCAGCTTTCTTAGTAACGCTAACTTCTCCGAGGCTTTTCTTTCAACTTCCTGGACGCGCTAGAACATTGACAACTTTCTAACCAGAGTTACCCCTAGATATTTGGCGTGTTTTCACGTTGGAGTCGCAGCCCACCGAGTTTAAGAAGCCTTAAGAATGTCGATACCTAGGCTGAACTGGGACCAGGTCGTTTCGGCAACGTTTATCTGAATCTGTCATTTGTCGCAATACGAGGAGATGGTTTGGAGGTCTGCTTGTAATGCCGCATGTATTTGGTCGGCTTTCTTCCCGGTTGACCAGAGGACAATGTCATCCGCATAAAGCAGTTTCTTTGACCGCAGAGAGGTGCGTTTCTTAAATTTCTTAAGTCTAAAGAAGCATCAAGACAATTTCAAGTTGCATCATTGCCAGAGTCCACCGACTATAGGCGAGCTGTTATTGGGTATGAATTAACTGAACAATTAAAAGCAACAAAGCAAGATGAGACGGTTATCATTGAATCCAGAAAAAAATGATGAGGCCGACATCCTGAATGAGGAAAAAGAAGAAAATACGTCAATACCGCAGATTCTAGAGACTAAAGGACAGCACACAAGCATGTCTTTAGTACACTCCTCAAAAATTCATACTGAAGAAGCTGAACCATCAAACAGTGTAAACAATACATAAAGCAGGATAATGAACTCTAGACTGAACGACATTGGAGATTGGCCTGATGTCATCACAGATAATATTCGCATACACTTTGTCACTCAAGGATCTGAAACAGTTCAGCGAATGGACAGTCAATTCAGAGAGGCGTATAGACATCAAGAATCAGCAAAAGAAAAGGCTAGAAAGCTTTCAAAGGCTTGGTTTTTCCGGCAAATGTCAAACGGCGAGAAAGTTCTTAGAAAGTGGATGTGTTATTCGCCAAAAAAAAAAGAATCCTTATTTTGCTTCCTCTGCATACTCTTCTCAACAAGATCAAGTACCAAATCTTCATTTAAATCCAAACATGGATTTAATGAGTGGTGGAGGTTATCCCCTAAAACAGAAAAACATGAGACCAGCAGAGCTCACATTCAGTCATCGCTTGCATGGAGGGAACTTGAAGTTCGCCTGAGAGTAGCGAACAATATTGACAACAAGGCCCAAGAATTGATTATACAAGAGACGAAAACCTGAAGAGTTAGTAAAATTACTACAAAGTACGATCCACTCTTGAGGGCGCATGTGCTTCGAACTAAGCTTTGTTCCAGACCGAATACATACATGTCTCCACAAATACAACATGAATTTATTACAATATTGGGGGATCACGATAAAAAAAAACAAATCATACAGCAAGTAAAACAAGCCAAATATTTCTCTATTATTTTTGACAGTACACCTGACATCTCAAAGCTGGATCAAACTTCCCAAATTTTACGGTGCGTTGTCATGGATAATGACGGGGTGCAGGTTCGTGAGTCTTTTGTTGACTTCATCGACACAAAGGACATGCATGCTGCTGGAATCGCTGAGATGATTCTAGAGAAACTGCGTTCGGATGGCTTAGACATAATGGACTGCAGGGGTCAAGGCTATGATAATGCTGCGGTCATGAAAGGTCAAAACTACGGTGTCCAAAAACGTATTATAGAAGTCACTACTCAATGCCTGCTCAAATCTTTCTCTTAATTTAGCAGAAATTCGAGCTGCTGAAGCTGAAGTCAATTCGGTAACATTTTTTTGGTACACTGGACCGTTCACACTCCTTTTTCTCAACTTCAACACACCGCTGTGATATCCTCATCAAAATAACCGGAACTAGCCTTAAACGTTTAGTCGAGACCCGCTGGAGCGCCAGAGGAGAAGCCTTCAAGATGGTAAGGGATAAATTTTCTAAAATTATAGAAACTCTGGAGACATGAACTAGCAGAGATGAACATTCATCGACTAGATCTGAAGCAGGTGGATTATTGGTTGCTATTCAGTCTTTTAATTTTCTCACCTATCTTGGATTTTGGGCTCCTGTATTAACTGAAATTAATGATGCGCAAGTCTACCTTCAAAAACAAGGATTGTCTATACGAGACTGCTCACTCAAACTAAAAACATTAGAGACATTTTTAAGCAGTAATCGAGAGGACATCGCTGAAGCCAGCATTACCTTTGCCGAAAGCGTGTGCTCAGATCTGAGAATCAGTACAGAACCTCAAAAGAAGAGCTACGAAGGGAAATTTATTCTACCTTGGACAGGATTTTCAAGAAATAATCACCCGATTCGAGCAACTTCATGATAAATATGAATTTTAGCCGCCTTCCCAGCTATTAAATCCTCAGGTCGAAATCAATCTCGATAGTACTCCTAGCGACATTGCTGGAGCGAAATAGGCTTCAACGGTTTGTCATAGTTTCATCAGAAGTCTCCGAACTTCCAAAACAAGGACCTGTTGAGCTCTTGAATTTTATAAAAAAAATATCAGCTAGATGATTTAGTCCCGAATATCGTCATCATGATTCGCATATTTTTTACTATAGCGGTAAGCGTCGCAACATGCGAGAGAAGTTTTTCCAAACTTAAACTGATTAAAAATTACTTGCGATCAACGATGACAAATTTACGACTCACTAATTTGGCCATTTTGTTCATTGAACAAGAGCTGGTGGAAAAAATTGATTTCGATAAAATTATTGATACTTTTGCCAGCAAGAAAGCGCGTAAAATTCATTTGTAGTATGTTTATGTAAAAGTGATTTGAATTAACAATATTTGATTAATGAATGCATATTATTTTGAACAAAGAAGTATGGTTTTCCAATGTTATTAATTACTTAGTTGTTTTTTTTTGTGTTTTTTTTTTGGGGGGGGGCATCAAGATGAGGTACCGCACCAGGCATCATATACTCTAGCTACGCCACTGATAGAAAGAATGTACGTTAATATATGTGTTCAATCGTTTTCCTTATAATGTATTTCTTGTTTAGTTCAAGTAGAAATAGCTCAAAGTGCTTACAATGCTTACTTTTTTTTTTAGTTTTTGTTTTTTGACTTAATTAAATATTAGGTTCAGAGCCTAGTGGTCAATGGGTCCGATCTTTTACTCTTTGGACTGATCAAACTATCTCAAGAAGACAATGAGTTGAACCTACCAGTGCAATCCAGACAAATATCCACGGCCAGAAGAAGATAGTTATTATACAATGGAGACAATGGTTGACACCTCGTTTGCTGTGGCGTTCAAGAAACAAAATATTATTAGACTTATACAATACAATATTTTTTTTTAAATGGTCACTTAGTAGTATTAGTACACTATTACAACGTGTCAATACTTCTCTATAAGTAATAGTGATACCACTAGAGTCTACAACTAAGGTATAGGCGGTACGTAGACCATTATGTTATCATTACAGGAAATATCTCCACATTACATCTGCGCCTACTGTTGGCGGTACTTCAACTACAAGTTTTATAGCAGTACTACTAATACTATTAGATTGCATCACTACTGAACAGTATAATATGTCTACATAATGTAACGTATAAAAGTACGATAATCTTTATAGATTTGATAGATAGATAGACAGATAGATAGATAGATAGATAGATAGATAGATAGATAGATAGATAGATAGAAGATAGATAGATAGATAGATAGATAGATGGATAGATAGATAGATAGATAGATAGATAGATAGATAGATAGATAGATAGATAGATAGATAGATAGATAGATAGATAGATAGATAGAAGATAGATACATAGATAGATAGATAGATGGATAGATAGATAGATAGAAGATAGATAGATAGATAGATAGATAGATAGATAGATAGATAGATAGATAGATAGATAGATAGATAGATAGATAGATAGATAGATAGATAAATAGATAGATAGATAGATAGATAGATAGATAGATAGATAGAAGATAGATACATAGATAGATAGATAGATAGATAGATAGATAGATAGATAGATAGATAGATAGATAGATAGATAGATAGATAGATAGATAGATAGAAGATAGATACATAGATAGATAGATAGATAGATAGATAGATAGATAGATAGATAGATGGATAGATAGATGGATGGATAGATAGATAGATAGATAGATAGATAGATAGATAGATAGATAGATAGATAGATAGATAGATAGATAGATAGATAGAAGATAGATACATAGATAGATGGATAGATGGATAGATAGATAGATAGATAGATAGATAGATAGATAGATAGATGGATAGATAGATAGATAGATAGATAGAAGATAGATAGATAGATAGATAGATAGATAGATAGATAGATAGATAGATAGATAGATAGATAGATAGATAGATAGATTGATAGAAGATAGATACATAGATAGATAGATAGATGGATAGATAGATAGATAGATAGATAGATAGATAGATAGATAGATAGATAGATAGATAGATAGATAGATAGATGGATAGATAGATAGATAGATAGATAGATAGATAGATAGATAGATAGATAGATAGATAGATAGATAGATGGATAGATAGATAGATAGATAGATAGATAGATAGATAGATAGATAGATAGATGGATAGATAGATAGATAGATAGATAGATAGATAGATAGATAGATAGATAGATAGATAGATAGATGGATAGATAGAAGATAGATAGATAGATAGATAGATAGATAGGTAGATAGATAGATAGATAGATAGATAGATAGATAGATAGATAGATAGATAGATGGATAGATAGAAGATAGATAGATAGATAGATAGATAGATAGATGGATAGATAGATAGATAGATAGATAGATAGATAGATAGATAGATAGATAGATAGATAGATAGATAGATAGATGGATAGATAGAAGATAGATAGATAGATAGATAGATAGATAGATAGATAGATAGATAGATAGATAGATAGATAGATAGATAGATAGATAGATAGATAGATAGATAGATAGATAGATAGATAGATAGATAGATGACTTACACAACTACAACGTCATTGCCTGAATTCACTGTGACATTGACGCTCTGAAGACAGATACAATATTTTTCATTCATTTACTTGATTTACTTGGTTGATATATATATATATAATAGTGTTCATATTTTTTTTGTATTGGAACTGTTATCGTCTGGCAACAATCTTGTAGTTGCTATTATCTACTGTTTACATTTACAATCTTTTGGGTTGATTTTTAGTTTTTGGTGTTGTTAATTTATGCTAGAATCTTTGAGATACTTCTGTATCTGGGGCAGGGCACTCCTACCTAGCTTTTCTTTGAAATGATATTTGCAATTAAAAAACAAAGGCAAAAGTACAGAGAGGGTTCCAACGACCTTAAAGGTAATCATTTTGTGGATTTGAAGAAAAGGTCTTGAAGTCTACAGAGTTGGAGCCGCTACCAAGGATGTACTAATCTTTAGTTTTGAAAGAACATCTGACACCTATTTGTAAATAAAAGTTCTATAATGACTGATCGGTTCCTATTTCAGCTCTACAATGCAGTCACTGTGCAGTATGCAACCCCGAAATCCCAAGTTTTGGTAGACATCATAAGGTTTTGGATCAATCTTTTTTGTTTATGGGGAGCAGTTCAAATATTTCTGCCCATATCTGGTTTATTATTTTTGCAATTATCTTTTGTTATTTTCTTTGCGTTGTTGTTGTAAGCTATACTTGAGTCCTAATCATAACAATACTTAACGTTATACTGAAATCTAACGCTTACCTGCTGCTGTTGCTGCTGCTGTTGTTGTTGTGGCATCATTATTATTTGAGGCTGGGGTGGTGGGTAATAGCCTAGATAAAACAGAAAATGAAACAAGTATGCATGAGTGTCGTCATCGATACGTTTTGGCGCTGAGGTGAGGGGTCTAGATAAAAAAGAAAAAGAAATATGCCTGTATGTGGCTAAGTTTTCAGGCTGCGGCTGTGGGTCTAGATAAAGAAAATAAAACATTCCTTGATGTGGCTAAGTTTTGAGGCTGGTGTTGTGGGTCTAGATAAAGAAAATAAAACATTCCTTGATGTGGCTAAGTTTTGAGGCTGGTGTTGTGGGTCTAGATAAAGAAAATAAAACATTCCTTGATGTGGCTAAGTTTTGAGGCTGGTGTTGTGGGTCTAGATAAAGAAAATAAAACTTTCCTTGATGTGGCTAAGTTTTGAGGCTGGTGTTGTGGGTCTAGATAAAGAAAATAAAACATTCCTGGATGTGGCTAAGTTTTGAGGCTGGTGTTGTGGGTTTAGATAAAGAAAATAAAACATTGCTGGATGTGGTTAAGTTTTGCTGACACTCTGGATTGTTTGAGGTTAAATTCACTTCAAATTAAAAAAAAAATTAGGATTCGACTTACCTGGGGGATAAACTGGATATTGAGGTGGAGGAGGGGCATAGGCTGGAGGGGGCTGTTGTGGAGGAACGTCAGACATGATGCTTAAATTTCTGGCTAGTTCTGTGACGTAATCTGAGGAGAAGTGACGGTGGCATTTAAGTGCAAATAGTCGCTCATGATATCAATTGAAGTGATATTGTGGCGGCCATTCGATGAAGAGCTCTACCTTCTTGATGTCTGTCTAGTCGTGTGGTATTCACTCTGGAATCTTGTTTCCATGGTTCCATACCTGCCTGTCCCCACCCACCGCTGTCCTACGGGAGGTTTGGGTTAGGACGCAATAATCGTCAATTGTGAAAGACAATCCAAACCATGTACACTGTACACCAACTAAATGTTAACTTTTACACATTTGGAATTCAATGAATTCATCTCTTTCATTTCTACACATTCAGAATAGAATACACTCAATTGATATAAGATTTAACTCCACATCAAAATAGTGTTAAGTAGGAACGAATTGTCTTCGAACCCTGTTTGGACCGATTCCCCCAAAGAATCTGGAAGCCCAACTAATGCAACGATCGGTCCGTGTGGTTAATTTATTTACATTAAACTTTTGTAGCTATTCTTTCTAAACGAAACAAATTCAATCCTAGTTTCTTTGTTAATTGTATTTTTTTTTAAATTCTTTTGCCATTGTTTATTTTAGGGTGAAAATGTCCAATAGGCATGTTTAGGTAAAAAAATATTTAAATAAATAAATAAACAAATATAAATAAATAAAAATATTTTTAAAATAATCAAAGATAACAACAACAACAAAATTAATCAATGTTTTGCAAACGCGTAGATGAATTTAACAAAACAATGACTTGTCCATGAACCATTTCTCCTTTTATAAGTCATAGTTCCTTGTTGAATAAAGTTGTAGTAGGCCCCTACTTCTAGAGCCCCCATTCGGTCTAGCACTCAAAAAGGTGTTCACTGGTCTAGAGTATCCAGCTAATTGGGTAGATAAACAAAGGGTGGAGGTTGAGGTAAAGGAAGACCCTTAAGAGTGTTGACCATGACGGCATGATGGAAACTGGACCGCTAATAAGACAATATGCAAATGTGGGTGGGGGAGAACAAGACTACATGACGGACAGAAGTGTAAAAGAAGGCCTACATGATGAAAGTAAAAATGTTGCCTATAGTTAAGTGAGGGCCCATTTAAATTTTTCAGCTAGCTTGTAAGATCTAATTTTTTAAAGTAAAATTTTTAGTATAATTTCACATACTATCCTCATTAACAAATACTCAACAAAATCAATCAATCAAAATTTGTTGTTTTTTTTTTGGAAATAATTGTCTACAAAAGTTTCAATGTAGACAAATTCAACACTCAACGAGAATGTATAATACTAGACTTATCCAATTTACAAAAATATTAATCGATCACGGCAGACAATGGTTATTAGTGGCAAAATATGTAGGTCACAGCTGGGCTGCGTAGCCACGGTAAATTCTGTCTTCCTCATACGCCGCTATTTTGCAGGGCCAGCCTTAGGCAACTGCAACCTATGCGACCGCATTGGGCCCCGCACTTTCATAGGACCCGCACTTTCATAGGACCCGTTCTAATTCTAGGTGTATAAATTATTAAATTAAGCTATATTATAACTTAAAACAGATTTCCCGCGCCCTTTGTCGATTTACCAGGAGCTCCTGGAAATCTCCCGAAATTACAAAATTACGTAAAAGTACTTAAAATATACGGAAATATATACACAAAAATTGTCATTTTCGGGTGTCACTCAATGTGGAAAACACCAATCCAACGCGCGATAAATAAAAAAGGCATTATGCATAAGTGTACTTGTGTAATCTGATGAAAGAAGCTTCTCGCGCCTCAAACCAATGAAGAATTACTTGAGGTCAACAATTCTTAAAGATAGGTTGAAACATTTGGTTATTCATGCTATTGAGCGTGATCTATGTAGGAAACAGAATTATTATGATATACTGTATGACTTTGTTACACGCAAGGCTCGTAAAGTAATTCTGTACATAGTAAAGAATGAATAAAATGCATAGTCGAATTTATTTTCTAATATAAATTTCACTTATTGTCCGCTTCCCTACCCAAACTTGGCTCCGCGAAATCCGTTTCGCATAGGGCCCCACAATGGTTAAGTCCGGCCCTGCTACTTAATGACCTGTAAACAGGGCCGGTCATTACAATTGTGGGGCCCTATGCGAATCAAATTTCGAGGGGCCTAGTCTTAGAATTTTGTATTTGAAAATATATTCGTCTTAGCAATAAATTATTATTAAATGAAAGCTCACAATGCCGTTTTTATTTATTGGAAATTTTGTCTGTTTTTCAGTAGATTTTTATGAGTTTTCAGGAGATTTCCAAGAGGCCCTGGAAAATAAGGAGGCCAGAGAAAGCCTGTTATAATATATATATATATATAAGTTATAATGGTTTAATTTAATAATTTACACAAGCGTGGCCTATGAAAGTGCGGGACCCACTGCGTCCACATAGGTTGCATTGGACTAAGACCGGCCCTGTCTATAAATATACATAGTAGATTACTTGTTCTCTTTCCATGACTTCTTGGTCACAATTGTTAAGTGCGGCGCTGTTATTTGGTGTTTGTAAAATATTTGCTTGTAAAATGTTTTACATGTTTCGGATGTTCCTTCAGAGTTGACGATAGTTTACTTCCTAGTCCAAACCTCCCTCAGGACGAAGGGGGATGGGAGCGGGTAGGGTTTGACAGTTCAGCGCGGCAGCCATCCGTATCGACACGTGAATACCCACTTGTTCTTCGTGGGGTGACTATCAGCAGAAATAAGAGAGTGATCTTTCCTTTACTTCTTCTCGTCCAAACTCCTGAGGGAAGAAGAGAATTATATACATAGATTAACAATATGTTACTATCCAGTGAACGATTTGTCAGTGAACAATTAGTCGTGAAACAACTGTCGGCAAACAAGTTGTCGGTGAGCGATATGTCGGGTGAACGAATAGCCGTGTGAACAAATAGCCGGGTGAACAAATAGTCGTGTGAACGAATTGTTATGCAAACGAATTGTCGGGTGAACGAATAGTTGTGTGTACGAATTGTTGGGTAAACGAATTGTCTGGTGAAGGAATTGTCGGGTGAACGAAAAGTCGTGAACGATTTGTCGGTAAACGAAATTTCAGTGAATGAATTGTCGTGTGTGTCCCCAAAAACACTTAGGCAATATTTCTTCTTTAATATTTGCTATTTGGTACAATTAGTTTGCGTAATTAATAGAGAAGTAGCCATCTATATTATAAAGTAGAATGTGAGGGGTATGTATGTATGTATGTATGTATGGATGTATGTTACTTATAGACATCAAAACCGCTTGACCAATCTTGATAAAACTAGGCAGGAATGTTCCTTGGGTACCAACTTAGACCGTAGTGTATGTATTGTAGCCCTAAAACAAACTTAAGACCCTCAAAAAAAATAAAGTTGTCCGACTCTATTACAGCTATAGTATTTCATGGATCTAGGCCATGTCTACAATGTTGACATGAGAAAAGATAGAAAGGATTTAGACCTAGATCTAATTTTAAGAAATACACTTTGCGCAGATAGTTTTTTACTTAGACACATGAAAATACAAAAGAAGATTCATTGATTTCATTATATAATAAAATTAACCTTCAATTTTGTGTTTCAAAAGCATTTTTTACATAAATTAGTTCCTTATATCTGTGACTACAAATTTCCTGACGAACATTAATTCATTAGACAATACCGTAATGAATCGCGTACTAAATATTAATTCGTTTAATTGTTTACTTTATAATCCCATCCCTAGATCTAAAACTCTAATTCAACTCTAAGATGATAAAACTTCTCTTCACACAGATAGTTTTATACTTTAGCACATAAACATATTAATTAAAGTCCATTCATTTCATATTTTGATCAAATAAACATTCAAATTTGGTTTTCTAAATCTACATTCGTTCACGAAAGCTGCGAAGCCGAGGTGAGATAGGCCTAGATCTATATTCATTCATGAATCGCGTACTAAAAATTATTTCGTTTAATTGTTCACTTTATAATCCCATTCATTTAACAAAGCTATCGCTCTTTTCGTTTTTAATAGATAAGAATGTATCGACTTCGGGTAAACCCATTTTCGCAAAAACTAATTTTATTTTCGTAGCGAAAGAGAAATAACGTGAAAGGATCATTAGCTAACTTTAACATACATCTAAATCCAATCCACTAGATTATTCAAAAGCATTTTTACATAAATTAGTTCCTGATATCTGTGACTACAGATTTCCTGGCGAACATTCTTTCATTAGACATTACCTAATGGTTACACATTAACACATCTCTCTACTGAGTCTATTTCCTAGGCCTAGGTCTAAAACTCTTATTGAACTCTAAGATGATAAAACTTCTTTTCGCAAAGATAGTTTTCTGCTTTAACACATAAACATACTAATTATTGTCCATTCATTTCATATTTTTATCAAATTAACATTCAAATTTGTTTTTCTAAAGCATTTTTAATACATTCGTTCGCTGTTCGCTAAAGTTGCGTAGCCATGTTAAGATAGGCCTATATTCATTCATGAAAAAAAGTTCACGTTTTTAACTCTAGATTAGTGTAGATTTAGATCTATGTCTACCTCAAGATCTACTTTATACTTCAACACATGAACATACAAAATGAAGTCTATTCATCTGAAATTTTAATCAATATATGTAGGCCTACAAGCAAATGTTTTAATTTGAAAAAAAAAATGGATTTAAGCCTGTTAGCTATTTTGATTTGATAGCTTCATTCACACTATTTTTACATTGACACATTCGCTTTACTTATTACATTATTATTTCGTTTAATTGTTTACAAAACACTCTCAATGACTATATCGACAGTAATGCGCAAATAAAGACCCGCGGGTCGCGGGTAACATATGTCTAGTATTTATATATATGACTTTTTTTTTTTTGTGATGGTACGCAGCAGTACGACGTTCCGGTACCTTTTTCAATGAATTAAGAAAAAGTTATGACTTTTCTTGTATTTTAACGTTTATTCTTAATTTATTAGTAGTTAAAAGTTAGGCAATCAATCACTGATTACCGGCACCTATATTTTTTTACAAAAAAAAAAGCACTATGTATATATATATATGTATGTATCATGGGCGTAGCCAGGGAGGTGAGGGTTTGGGGTTTAACCCCGAAATGAAATGACTTCCGCATGGGGGGGGGGATCGGAATTTAGTGACTGATTTTTTGCTTTGTTTTTTGTTTATTTTAGGCGAGATTTTAATACTAAACCATCACTTGCCACAGCACAGCCAAGAGTTTTTGAGTTTAAAACTCCTAACAGGGGGTTTTGAGTTTAAAACCCCCTACCAGGGGGGTTTGACTTTAAAACCCAGTATCAGGGGGTTGGAGTTTAAACCAGCTTCCAGGGGTTTTTGAGTTTAAACCCCCTACCAGGGGGTTTTGACTTTAAAACCTCCTACCAGGGTGTTTTGAGTTTAAACCCCCTACCAGGGGTTTTTGCAGTTAAATCCCCTTCTTCTATAAAACAAAACAAAAAATTATGCAAACGACAATCCCCAAATTCCAAGAGCAGTGTTAAGGAACAATTTGATCTTAAACCCCCCCCCCCTCCAAAATTTACGATTCAATATAAAAAAAAGCAAATTACACACTAAAAATTCTATGAGCGTAGCTAAATGGATTTTGACTCAGTTTTGAGTTTAGACCCCCCTTCAGCGGGGTTTGAAGGTAAAAAATACCTCTTTAACATTAAAAACAAAACAAACTATACACTAAAAAGTCTATGAGTGAAGTCAAGGGGGTTTTGAGTTTAAACTCCCCTCCAGTGGAGTTTGAAGCTAAAAAATACCTTTTCAGTATTAAAAAAAAGCAAATTACACACTCTAAAATGCTATGAGCGTTGCCAAAAGGGGTTTTAAGTTTAAACCCACCTTCAGAGGGGTTTAAAGCTAAAAAATACATCTTCAATTAATAAAAAAGCAAATTACACACAAAAATTATTTGTGCGTAGCCAAGCCAATTGGGGGTTTTGAGTTTAAACCCCTCTCCAACAGATGACTTTTTTTTAAGTTTAAAACCCCTCCAGATGGTTTTGAGTTTATAATCCCCTTACAGAGCATTTTGAGGTGGAAAACCTCAATCTTCATATATTATTCTTAAGCAAACTACAGTTACCATGACCGTAGCTTTTTAGTTTAAAACCCCCAACAGATGATTTTGACGATAAAACTTCCCTTTCGATAAAAATCTAAAGCAAACTACAGTCACCTAATTCCAAGAGCGTATTCAAGAGAGTTTACACATTTCTACCAGTGGCGGGGCTTCATTAATAAAGTGCAGTAAATAGTCATCTGCCGAAATTGAAAACCAATAAATGTGGCACAACAAAGATGGCTAAGACAGATTTTAGGGTTCAGTTATAGAGATCGGGTCTAAATCAAGGAAATCCTTTGCCGAACTTGGAGTCGACCCCTTTATTAAGATTGTGACAGAGCGTCGCATGAGTATTGCGGGACATGTTCTACGACAAAATGAATTACGCATACCAAGATTTGCGATGACATTGAGGCCAATACGAGGAAAGCGCAAACAGTCCTCGTATTACTTGGCGCCACACCTTCATGGAGGACCTCAGAGCGATGGACACCATGTGGGAGGAGGCTTCAGACATTGCCAATGACAGATCTTTGTGGAGACAGCTTGCCGCTCAATGCGCCGACAAAATGAATTACGCATAATAAGAGTTGCGATGACATCCTAGTACAACTTGGCGCCACACATTCATGGAGGTCCTCAGAGCAGGTGGCTTCAGGCATTACCAGTGACAGATTTTTGTGGAAGCAGCTTTACGGCAAATGCGCCGAAAGGCGCGGGAGAGGGGGGGGGTCTAGGTAAATAAGAATTTTTAATAGCAGGAAAATCCAGTGTAGATACCTCAGAATATGCACTTTGTTGGCTTTCAATACCAGAAATAGTGCTTGGCGGCAGGGCTCTGCCCCGAGCTGGGGGACCAGACCCCTCGGTGTCAATGGAGGGGAGTCCCACCGAAAAATAATCCTGGCTACGCCCATGATATATATATATATTTAAATTACATAATTTCTAGTAATGTGAGAAATTAATTAATTAACTTAGGTAATGTCTAGAGATGTCAAAAGTAATTTAATTTTAAAAAAACACAAGAAAAAATATAAAAATTAAAAAAAAAAAAAATAAAGCTTATATTTAGTGTAATGGTATCAATTAGTTTGGATCAGTCATGCAATTATTTGTATGATTGACCTAGTCAAATAAATCTGTGCTGTATTACCAAATTGTTTTTGTTTAGCTTTTAGATTTCTCAATGCACTATGATCCTAGCACTTGTCTGGACCAGTTGTGAAAGGGGAGGGAAGAAGAAGGTATCTTGGTGAATGTTTACATGATCGTTTTTTAAATGCATACAAAATGTTTATACAGGGCTCAAGAGTCTTCAAGGGGACTAATTCA